>NW_009603671.1:0-9497 GCF_000690535.1 Cariama cristata
CTGGCTTCCCGGCACGGCAGCCCTCACGACAGCCGGTGTGGTGTAACAGACTCGTTTTAAATGAAGATTATTTCCCTCAAAGCCCACCCCCACCTGGCGCTGAGGAGGGGGCGCGCACAAAGCACCTCATTTCCTTGGCCGCACGCCAGGCACACCACAATGTCTGCCTTCCCCCGAGCACCCTTACTGTCTGGAATACAAACCGGGTTTTGACCCAAGCAAACGCTAATTACCCTGTCAGTCAGAAATCTGTGAGAAAATCAGTTCGGTTCGACCACTCTTCTCAGAAGCAGCACTGTATAGAAAGTCATAAATTAAATAATTCATGAGATTTTTGCCCTAAGTACAACGCAGTGAGAAGTGGAAAAACACTTAGGCAGGATGAAACACGAATTGGGTTAAGCGTGCAGCAGCGCGCATATAAATCAACAGTAAGTCTTTCTCATCAGCAGCAAATAGTCGTGTAATTGCTCTCTAAAAAGCAAATACGACGATACATAAGTCTGCTGAATGTGACTGCTTGTTAATTCAATAATGTAATGTACTCTGTTAATGTAGATGTAGTCCGTATTATTCACTTCAGTAATGCTAGTGGGATCTAAACAAGGAACTTAATATAGATGTCACCAAAAGCAGAATTAAAAAAATTAATTGCAAAACCCCCTTAATTACTATTACCCTGGGTACTTGTAACTTTGTGAGTAAAAAGATACTGTTAGCTATTCTAGACCACAGCATATCCATAGTTCCGTTGCCCCTGTATGCCTACGTATGCTGTTTCTTACCCGTGTTGCATCTCCGTCCTGCTTTATCATATCCATTCCAGGCAGCTGGTTTGGAAAAAGATTGCCTCCCCTCATAGCAGGATCATTAACCTATTGGTAAGAAGATATTAAGGAGAATGAATGAAAAAATACATTGGCAATTAAAAAGCAGGACTACAAACCACTACGCTACTTGCACATACCAACATCCACTTTCGAGATGATGTTGCAATCGGGGAAGTGACTATATAGCTATATAGCACCCTTCTTACACAGCGTGTGTTTGACTCACATTATTCTGCTTCGCAGTCAACAACAAAGATTTAATTCCTGATACTATGACCTTGGGCATATTTTACAAAGCAGACTCCATAAATTAGGTCAGTAATATTTGAAGAGGACATGCCTGCTATGAAAGTCCTGAAAGCAGAAACGTGTAACTACTTTTCTAACCTCAGTAACACGCAGCTTTTCTGCTTGTGAACCACCACACAATTTTTTCAAAGCCTGATGAGATAACATGTAGCCTGAATTATACCGACTATTGGCTTAGTTTCAATGACACTTATTTTTCTGCTTGTAAGCAATGGGAGAAAGATAGCATTAAACAGGAAAACGTGCAGCAGCATGCTTCCCTAAGGGGATGGTCTCAACAATTTCCTAAACAGAGCCATGGGAAAGTATTGAAGCTGAGTATTTCTGCATAACCAAAGGGTCTGTCATGCTTAGTTATGTGGAAAGAAAATTTACAGCATTGCTTTCTTAATCAAAGGATTAATCTCACTGTGTAGGAACTGGTATAAAATACAAAACACAGCCCTTCAGCAAGGTTCTGAAATACTAGCAAATCCAGCTTTCCTTAGAAGTTTTACATGGAAAGAAACCTCTTCCTAGGGAGTTTTTGTGGACTTGGTTCTCTCTGTTACTTCCCTCAGACTAGACGGATGTGATAGTAGTGAAGATATGCCCCTCCAGATTTTGCTGGAAGGAAAAAAGATGTTTTCTGTGTCGCCTGCCCTTTAGAAGAGTCGTGTTGCCAAGGAGAGGAGGTTCTGCCAGTGCACTACCTCACTTAAGCTACAGCAACCTGCTGCAGCAAAGGGGGAAGACTCTCTTGAATTTACCATACCAGAATCTTCTCGTTTCAGGTCCCCCCAACTGCTGTTTCTGTCGCTATTCACCTATTTTGCAAAACGTCGCAAAGCTAAATGCAATCGTATGCAACCACCTAAAGAGGTGGCTTCAAATGCTGCCAGAGACAAGACCGCAGTTCAATAGGAGAGGTTAAAAACTTAAAATATTTTTGCCATCGAATTTCAACTCTGAAGAAACTGACTGTTTAAGTGCCGCAAGCTTCCCAAGTGATGCTTTCTTCCGCTTAATACAGATGGACAGGTTTTTAAACCTGAATGTGAAAATTTAAATCAGAAGGGAAGAGAACCACACTATGTTGTTCAGAAAGAAAGTAGACAGCTTTGCAGCTTTATCTATATGCATTTGACTAAGCAACAGAATCCATGTTTGAAAAGTCTTTTCTGCTATTGATTAACATTCATTAGAATGCACATGCACAAACGCGTTTTCTGTTTGTTCAGTAGACGAAGGAAGGAAAAAACAAAAAAACCCCACAGAAATAAAAAAAATTGTATACTGAATCAACATCAGGTTTGGAACAAAAAGATGACTGCAGGATTTGAATCATGGCAGTTAGGACAGGTATGGAAAAGGAAGATGGCGCCAGGCTGCATGCCACAAAAGCAGCAAAGGCCTCAGAAAAGTTGCTATCACAGAATCTCTTTGCCAGTGACAATGCAAGAATCCTGACTGGCATGGTATCAGATACAAAAATAAAAAAAAAAAATCTACCATTTCATTATATGAACACATTTGCTTCAGAAGTCTGTGAAACAAAACACCCCACATTCACACATTAACTTTTGTGACTGCAATAACAATTCCATCAGGAAAATATGGAGAAGGACAAAGAAATGGAAAGGGTTTTATAATTTTCTGAAGACAGGTCAAGTGGTGTTACCAGGTATGAAATCTGACTAAACCAAGGCTGAAGATGTTTTACAATTCCTTTGCAATTAAGCCCATTAATACAGCCTCCCGCTAATAAAGCAGAATTATATACAAAGTGTCTAATAAGAAAAGTTTCCTACCACTCCAAGAGCTCCTTTCATCCAGTATGCCCAACAAAATCAAAATACTGTTTCCAGATAACTCTTTGCAGATGCCATGATAATTTTGACCTGGGGAGTACTACCCTGTGCAGATTAATATACATCTACTCTGAGTGGACATCTCAATAGGGGTTTATTTCATATACTGAAAAGCCTCTTGCCTAGGTTTCAAATTGCTTCTCTTGATAGCCCAGTAAATAACACGGATCTATGACACCAAGTAAGTAACAGGCAAAAACACGGCAACAGTCCATTGTGCAAACAAGAGGATGAGGACAAGGACACAGTTAGTTGTGTGAACGGTGCAACACCGGGAAGGTTTAGACTTTCTCAATGCCTGGGGAAGCTGTTTGGAACAGAAGGAACCTGCAGACCTGGCAGCTAGCATTTCAGCATCCCTGCCAGCAGCCTCCTAGAAGACAGATATTAGTAAGAGCAGCCTGAAGAGCTTTAATGTAATTATATGGGAGAAGGTGATAATGAGACATGTCTGATTCCTCAAGTACATAAAAGAGTCACTAAGCGTCATACATAGCAAGCCCATTTTGGGTGTAATCTTCATTTTTTTTACTTGGTGATGCTGGAAGCCTAGATAGTAAACAAGAGAAGTTGGGAGATATACCAGTATGAGCAGATGAACACCAAACCTGGTATTTCTGAGCTCTGGATATGTCTGTATGATACAGTATAGTGCCGCGAAGAGACACAGGAGATAAGAGCCAAAGCAATCTGTTTGGTCCCAAAGGTAATACACCTGCTTCTCACCAGGTAAGTAAGCCCAGGCACAGCTTTTTACTAACAGGTAACACATGTTACTTCCAAAACCATCCAATAACACGTGAAGTATTAAGTTTTTTTTTCAAAAGCTGCAACACGTTTGTAGCATAACCACTGTTATTCACTGTGGTTAAAAAAAGACGAGCATGCGAAGTTAAAATTATGTATTATGGAACAAAAAAATGGCACTGAATAAGTAAGTAAAAGTGTAGGTGATGGTACAAAAAAACCCAAAAGAATGAATGAAATGGCAACAGTCAGCAGAATTAAAGAAAATGTAGTCATTTTGAAAACCAGCAGTTACAAGAAAAAGTTCAGCACAGTCTAGGTCAATTGCTAAATAAAGATGCCAAACTGCAAAACACTATGCCCTGAAAACAGAAAAAGAAAATCAATTCAATGCATTCAAATAGACACTTTTATTTATTCTTGCCTCTCAGAAAAGAAACTGTGAAGCAGCACAGCAAACATTCCTGAGGACTAAAAAGTACTGCCTTGTGGCCCAGAAATGGCCCCTCAGCTGTCATTTGGCCACCTCTGACCTAGATGAAGCATAAAACATTTGCTTGCGGAGTTTGCAGATGACACGGTGGTAAATCAGGAGGAAAACAGGTTACTGTTACAGCATTAGCCACACCACTTTGGTTAAACAGACTCGCTCGAAGAAATGTAATTTGGTGTAGGCAAAAGGAAGGCAATACATTTGGGAACAAAGAATGGAGGTTTCATCTACACAGAATGTGCTGACGAGGATTTGGGGATTGTCGTAAGGGTTTCGGTACGTGCTCTCCAGTGCGACACTGTCACCAACAGAGCCAAGGCAACCCATGGATTGAAAGAGGAATTACAAGCAGAACTTGACTTTACACAGCTTTGGTGTAGTCACTGTTAAATCACCATCTCCAGTTACTCTGTTCGTACTTCTAGAAGGAGGTTACAACAATGGAGTTTAAAGTAGATCCACAAAAGGGACCGACGGGCTGAAAAACAAATGTTGAGATGGATAAAGACCCTCAGCCTATTCAGCTTACTGGAAGTTAGATAAATGTTATCTTGAAACAAGATCTTGTAGTCTAACGGGAGGGAAAAGCAGTGCGACAACTGTGCCAGTGGAAACAGTAGTCTACATGGAAATCTTTGAAATAAAACCAGATCTCTTTCTATAATGCATGTTTCTCAATTCAGGTTCCTGGGGAAAACTGACTAGCATGGGCATGCTGAGAAATCAGACTGGGCTGTCACCTGCAAATCCTCGCTCTTTGCTTTTTTGGTTTTACTATTGTTTTACTAGATGAAATGTCTGCAACGGTATGCACTTGGGAACTAATAATAATAAAAAAGTCAGCTATAATTGGGCCTAGCAACTGGGAATATCAGAGAAGGTGACAGATTTGGGAGTATCAAAATTACTTCAGGTCACCAGTATGTGGCAGCTGTAAAAGACAAATGTGATCTGGGGCTATATCGGTCAGAGTATTCCAAGAGAAATGGGGAAGAACTAGTGTTATGCACGTGGCTCTGGTGCTTAGGAAATACTGCTCCAAACTGGAACAGGTGCAGAAAAGGAAAGGGAATTTAAAGCCTACAAGAAGAGACTGAAACACTGTGGCTTGTTTAACTTATGGTAAAACCCCCAAGAAATCCAACCCAAAACAACCCCACAATCTCAAAACAACAAAAAATCATGCTGATAGAATGGCCCTTTCTAAAACACAAGAAGAGAAAAGGGCTATTTAAGCTAAAGGACAATATTGGAAAAGTAAATACAATGTTACCAAATTTAGGCTGGAAAAAGGACATACATTAACAAGCCAGTAATCTAAACAGCTTTAAACTGAAACGTTATGGTCTCAGAAGAAAAGTTTGTGATATTGTCCACCATAGCAGGAGATGTTGCCTGAAGACAAAAGAGGTACTCTCCTGCCAAAATTTCTAGGAAAAGTCTGTAATTTCAAGCCTGTGTTTTGAACAAATGGGAGTTCAGCTCTGAAACAAACATAAGAACTTGTTAATTAAGAGGACTTGTTTGTCAAATACTTACTAATGTATTGTGCAAATTTAATTGCAGATCCACAAACAGAAATGTTATTTTCCTTATTTCAGATACCCTATGTAAGCAGTCTTAAATGAGTGTGTAAACCTTCTGTTAGCAGAAAAGAACAGGTTACTTACCTATTGATTCAGCAACCTATTTTATACACACCACATTACAAGAAGTGTGGATTTTGTGCTCGTGAAGGTGCCAGCTTGGTAGTTCTTGAAGTTGACTGCCTATTGTCCGTTACTACAAACACAGAGGCAGTAGAAGCATCTTCCACACACTGCCCACGCCAGCATCTTTCACTCTTATCTCTAGGAAAGAGCTGCCTGCCACACAGTTCTAGCTTCTACCGCTGAGAAAATTAGCAAGGACGCTGGTGACCTGCAACTGTGCTACGGGAACTTACCTACTGAGAACAGGAGCTAGATCAGCATGCGCTTTCCATGGAAGTCCAGGAGCAACTACATGTGCTAGCTACAGCGGTGCTAGGTCAAAATGGGAAATTTAGATGCAAAAAGATGCTCTCTACCTCCTTGGTCACTTTGGTTATCTGAGTGCAGAGCTAAAAACAAAGCCTTTTTAACATTATCATTTCTCAAGAAAACTAGTAAAAGAAATGTAATGGCTTGCAGCAGTTACAGCCCAACGCAGCGGACCTGAAAAGCTACTGAAAGTCAAAGCAAATCCTCTAGCTGTCATCTCACGGCCTTAAATTCTCACCTGCTCAGGACCCATGGAGGACAACCCTGATGTAGGCACAGAGGTCGCTGAGGTCATGCTGATCTGCCCTGTCATCTGGTTCATGTTGTTCATACCACTTGTGTTGGTTGCCATGGATACACTGATGTTCATGTTATTATTATACATGCTGGTGCTTGCTTGCTGCCCAAAATGTGGTGGGGACTGTTGTGAAAACATGCTACAGCAAGGAATGGAAAAAGCAATGTGTCAGACTTAGAATGCTGAAGCCACTAAGAAACTGTTTTCTTTTTAACATATCTTAAGTTAGAATTTTTATATACTGTCATTTATTCCAACTTCAAAGGAAAAGCTAGTTTTCAGCTATATCAACGTCTAAGGAATAGATTTTCAAAACTTAAGGTCCCAGGTCTGTGCCCAAAAATGCATGCCTTTGCGTGTGAAACTATGGCAGAGTACAAATCTGTTATGCGTGTGCAGTAACAGCCAATTAGCTGTCTAAATGAGCTTTGTATGTATTTTAAATATGTTTGGGAAAGTCATTTTTGGAGCGAAAGGAAAACACCTTTTTCTCCCTCCAGTGTTAGCCCAGCACAGGACTGTTGAGCTGAAATTGGATCTGGTCTAATAAGCTTTCTTCTTCCAAAAGAGGCTCTTTGCACATATGAATACCAGATTTGCATACACAATTATGGCAAGTGGGCTCACAAATATAGACATGCAACTGTGCGGAAATTTATTTACTAAATCTTAGCATCAGGTTTTGAAAATGTGGCCCTGTAAGAAACAACATTATATCTAAGACAATTCCCTCTATGTTCCTTTAAGGCCATTTCAGAAAAACTTAAGGAGGAGTAACTGTGGAAGATATCATCCCAGATTTTATTCAGTCAAGTGCTTTCTGGATAGTATCTTCCTTCCCGTTATGTCAGAAGTCATACGAGAGACATTTTTACATTTCCTAAAATGCACTTCACTGTTTACATATAAGTCTCTTCTACTCTTTGAGCATAATCCAACAGTCAGCGAAGGAATTATTACTGACACTGTCTGGTTAGAGGATCTGCATTAGACTGAAATACTGTGGAAGGGCTGCTGAGTGTCAGATGGCATGCAGTAACCACCTCCCCATCAACGGCCGACTTTTACTTCCCTGTGAAGCACTGCTCCCACAGCTGAGGAAATCTTTCAGGGTTAATGCTCAGCCTTGCACTTGGGTACTCCATTTAGCGTATCGCTGCGCACCGTGAGACTTGGTGGAGTGCAACAGCATTCTGGGCACAGGACCAAACTAGGAAAATCCCACCATTCTCTTCCTTCCAATTCCATGTCTTTTCAGGCCACCTAACCCCATTTTTAAGTTGTTATCTGGATGGTTGAAACAGTACACTACAGATCATTGTGAATACTCAGTGGCTTGTGTAAACGCATGTGACATGTCTCTGCTGTAGAGCTGCAGTTTAGCAAGCCAACCATTAGTCTTATCGAGCTGCCCCTGCTGCCGTTTCAGCAGAAGCCACAACAGCGGTAGCTATGCCTCCTGCAGATGCTTCAGGAAGGCAGCGAGGAAGAGGCGTGGACAAGGATGAGGATAAGAGATAAGTCAGTTGCTTTAAGAGGAACTTTACTTGGATCAGCCTCATCACCGAAATACTGGTGGTTTGGGTTTATTAAATCTTTGCCAACCAGTGGGAAAAAGATTTGTTGCTGGGCTGGGATAGTAAAAGCAGCCTGAGAACTTCAGGATGACAAAAGCACTGGGCTAGAGATGACTGTGTGCATCCCAGTGTCAAGTGATACAGGCTGTACTCCAACCTGATAGCTCCTCCTGTCCACTGAAAAGCACAGAGCATTGCCATCCGGAAGCTCGTTGCTGCCTACCGATAGCCTTCACCATCCAACCCACTCAGTGTGACGAGCCTGATTATTAGAGCTGTATCGACTGGGGCATGGGCCTCTACTGAAAAGGTGACTGCATGCATGAGGCATGCTACAATGCTCTCGGAGAATGACAGTTGTATGCTGACCCTCAGTACATGCAAGTACTAATGGATTGAACCTGGTTGCACTCCAGCATTTAAAGTGGGAGGTGATATCCAGTCACCGCAATTCCAGAGCCGTAGGGAATGCACAGGCTCTGGCTCAGCCAATGTGGGAAGCAGTGTGGGAGCACAACAGGAAAATTGTACGCGGAAGAGAAGCATCCACACAAAGGTTAGGGGCTGGAGTCCGCTGTGCAGCAGAGGTGCTTCTTAAGGACACAGTGTTTTATCAGTTCTCACAGACAAAGGAATGCATTGTGCGGATGCAGGTCTTTTAGCTATGCACTCACTTTGCCTTGTATGAAGACTGAATTTAAACCAACTCGTCAAGCCAAATTGAAAAGAAATCTCTTTTAGGAGAGATAGTTAACAACAAACAAACAAGCAAACAATGACATAAAATAACCCCATAAAGAAGTGTAGACCATAAATGACCCCATTAGTCTGTGTGTTCATTTGAGTTTTGTTCTGGATTTACCTGTTTCCACCCATATTCCCTTGTGCCCACCCATTCATCTCCGTAGAGGACTGATAGGCAGGATTAGCCTGAGACTGCTGAATCATGGGGCTTTGAGTATGAGCCAGTCTTGGGGACATCAGTGGGCTCTGAGGAGTGGCGGCCCCTGTGAAGCCTGGATCGGGCTGCTGACTAATACCTGAAGAAAAAAAAAAAACAAAACGAGATATTTAGCCCCTAGACATTCAAAGTCAACACAAGCCAAGAGCTCGTACCTGCAGACATGTCTTTGCACAGTCCTACTTATGTCATCTGGAACCTATAACCTTGTGTCTTAATGTGGGATCTAGATCAAAAGCAAGACATCATTGACTAGTACTATTTGTATAACCTTAAAAAAAAAATATGTATTTCACGTACGTATGTTGGCTACCTGTGTGGTAGCCTGGCTACCTATGGTGTCACACAAGTGGTCTCTTCCCTCTACAGACCAAAAGAAAAACCCTGGTAAGTGACTCCCCCCCCCCCCCA
>NW_009603671.1:9528-17778 GCF_000690535.1 Cariama cristata
GCCCCCCCCCCCCCCCCGAAATTGCATTCAAAATGACACATCAAACATATTGCTTCTGTCTAGAAATCTGTTTTGGTGAAAGTTATGCACGACGCATTTACTGCATAGCACTACCTTTAAATGTTTAGGCTATACTTTCAATTTTTTCTAAAGTTCCTATAACCTTAGTATCTCTGCTTCTATGTCCCTATAAAAACAAGTAATGCCATTTTGTGCAAGCATTTAATGATTTTATAAAATTCAAAAAAATATCTAGAAGCAAAGAAAACCTAATTTGAGCTCTAAAAGAACACCAATTGTGTGCAGAAATTTTGTTTTAAACCAAGTGACTTTGATCTTAAGTTCATCACGAACAGCATACTCAACAGAAACAAGCCACTCTTAATGCTAGGGTGAGAATCAGGTGGTATGAAATCTGTTCTTATATTCACTGTCTGCAGGACTTCACTTCTCTATATCTTTGTCTATATCATAAAATGGGAATAACATAATGTCTCTTCATTTTCATAAAGCAATTACAAATACATGGAGGGAAAGCACTGTTATGATTTAGAAACTGGTGTAAAGAGTAACAGATCACTAAGAGTAGATCGCAAATTTAGAACTGAATGGACATAATTTGTTATATCAGCAGAACTTGCACATAACATCTTATTTAATATAAATGTAATGTAACTTATATAATACTTGTAAGTAAAGAAGCTGTATAACAATAACCGTATGGAGGTAACTGCCCCATGCACCCCAAGAACAAAATGGTATGCAGCTTCGTAAAACATACAAACAAAATGGTATTAATTATCGTATTACACACAGGTTTAAGGATGGGGAAAGGAATGCCTTATCTGAAAGTAATTTATATTATTTAAATTCAAGACTTAGTTTTTAACTTTACATTATAATGTACACATGAAGAATTCTCTTTCTTGGTGAAGAATCTGATATTTAAGCAGTATCTCGTTATCAAAATTAAAAAAAATTACATACGGCTTTGCTTCTGGTCACTTTATGCAGTTCACCAACATCAATTCACGTATTCATTTGCACTTTTATCTTGTATACTGGTTTGTTTAGTTCAGTCAAAATTCAGAGTCCATCAAGCCAATACATACCCATTTTACATTATAATGTACACATGAAGAATTCTCTTTCTTGGGGAAGAATCTGTCTGATATTTAAGCAGTATCTCATTATCAAAATAAAAAAAATTACATATGGCTTTGCTTCTTGCAAAACTACATATGCAGTTCACCAACATCAATTCACGTATTCATTTGCACTTTTATCTCGTATACTGGTTTGTTTAGTTCAGTCAAAATTCAGAGTCCATCAAGCCAATACATACCCATATATGTGTTGATGTGTGCATACACACTTTTATCTGCATATATCTATATATATAAACAAACACACACATTGCACTTCTGTCATTGCTCGAAAAAAGAGCGGCCCTTGGAGAATACGTGGTACTAGAGCTGGGAAAATGGAAAGGCTCTGTGTTGCATTTAAGGACCCCCAAGGGGTCCAAACCTCCACGTTTCCCATCGTTCTCAGGGGTCAGGCAAGGGGCTGTGGGAGGGGGACTTGGCCCCAGCACCAGGGGGACACGTAAGGACTGCCAAAATGCACCGGGGAGAGGTGGAACCAGTACCGTAGTTTGGAGGAAACGGAAACTGCTGTGCGTTTGCCTGCGGGATCCGCGGATTGCTCATGGTTGCTGGTATGCCACCAGCGGCCACCATGCTGGGGGTCATGCTCAAGCCCTGTCCTCGCATCATCAGCGTCCGCTGCTGCACTTGCTGCTGCTGCTGCTGCTGCTGCATTTGCCGCTGCCGCAGGTGCTGGCTCAGGATCTCCCGCTGCCTTTGCGCCAGCATCTGCGCGTTGATAGGGCCCTGCAGGGAAAACCACCGTCGCCTATCAATAACCCCTTTGAAGGCAACCTGACCAGTGGAGGCAGCTCCGCTAGAGCAATCTGGAAGATTCCAGCTCTTTTTTCCCCCGCCCCGCCACACAACTAACTATTATCTAAAACAGGAGAAAATAATCCTATTAATACTTCTGCTGGGAAAGACTTCCAACAGTGCAAGAGCCACTAACTGAAATAATACCCGTGTTTAATGTTGCAGCGATTTGTAATTGCAAATAGAGTAGCTCATTAAAAAAAATGCATCTTTAGGAAATGAGAAGCTTGGTTAAAAATGCAGTTATATTTCTAGTAAACAACCATCCACCCCATGTAAATATGGCAAAGTCTGTCAGAAATAAAACAGTAAAATACTTCTTATCATACAGACTGCATTATTTGTATTCAAGCTTATTGTATGTATTTACCACATAGCATTGCTACTGTATTTAAATGAGGGGAGAAATAAAAAAAGTAATTTTTGTTTTTTTAAAGTACTATTTCTCTTACCTGTGTTGGCACTCCAGGTCTCAAAGACAGATTCATATTGGAGACACTGCTGATCTGATTTATCAGTGGTTGCCGATTCTGAAGAAAAAAACCCAACAAACTCAACACTAAAACCCTGAAGTTTTTAGAAGGAAGACAAGAAAAGGGAAATTTTATATACAGAGGGACCTAGTTTTACATATTCAAGCAGGGACTAGTTTTCCTGAAGTCCTATTATCATTCACAGAACCCTGCTTCTTAAGGAGATAATACACCATACAAATAACAACACAGGCACTAAGCTATTTACCAAACATGCTCCCTTTACAGCTCCTGTCCTTTCTGAGTTTGGGATTGGACTGTTAAGGTTTACTCTGAATTAAACCCTATCCTGATGTTTGAAGGCAGAAATGATCTTTCCTCCTCCACTAGAAAAGCATTTATATCTTATTTATAGTACTATGAACCTCTATATTTAAAAATGAAACAAGAAACAACAACTTAAAATGATCCTCAAAAGTAGACCAAGGCCAAGGGAAAAAAAAAGGATGTCAGTAACAGGCAGCAATAAAAGCATTTAGATTGCTGGAAGAGCCAAGATATAACACACAGAAGACGACTTCTGTAACAAAGAGCACCACTGTAGCCTCGCTCAAAGAATTAGCGAGACCTAGGCTTAAATACTAGGCACATTCCTGCACAGTATTATAGAAAGAATAATGGAAAGACGCAAAAAAAAGATCAAAAAAGAGAACACACAAGGTACTGTCTTGGCACAAGTCATTACGGCTAGTGGTTTTAGTTTAAAAGTGGACCGGGGCCATAATAAAACAGGGTACGCACTTAAAACCTGGCCTCTCTGGCGCAAGCTGATGGTATGTGCCGCCTAGGAGAGGCACCCGCGTGGGCACGGAATGGGGCATGGAAGGGGAGGTACCTGCTGGGCCTGGAGCCTGTGCTGCAGCTGGAGCCGCAGTTGGTTTGGCTGGGTCTGCACGATGGCCGCCGGCCGGGGGCCGCCGGAGTTGGTTTGGCTGGTTCTTCACGATGCGAGGGGGCGGGGGGCCGGGCCGGGGCTGCATACGCAGGGCTGCGTAGCCCGGGCGCTGCCCCATGGGGTGGAAGCTTGGGTCCTGCATGGGCGCGTAGCTTCCCTGGGCCATCTGAGCCTGCGCCGCGTACTGCTGGGAGAACACCGGAGCCTTCTGCTCCATCAGGATGCCGGACTCCTGGCTGGGGAAGGTCTCTGGGTCAACAGCTTGGCTCTGCGGAAACACGTGAACAATGGAAACAGTTGGCAGGACGTGGCTTTTCACAGGATTATACGAGAGTAAGACAACCACCCTGAAAAACCGGTCTTCTAGGATGTAAATGTTTCTAAACGGAAAATTATGTAAATTCTTTTTACCTAAATATAAAACTTAAAAAAGAAAGAATTGTATTTTTGAGTGTCAAAACATATCCAGGGAGACAAATTGCTCCTCTCTCTCCTTTTCTTTTTGATTTAAAAACAAAGACCCACAATCTTTGCCACATTCTTAACATAGCCATTGTATCATTCTGCTAACAAATAAAAACCTGAAATGACAAACGCTGTATCACAATCTGTAAATGAAGTGATGCCAGCATATTTTTGCCATTGAATCCGAGATAAATTCAAAGGCGTTACAAATGAATAAGTAGATTTTTATCAGTATCTTTAAACAAAATAATGACTTCAAATAAAGATGCCTGAATCTATTACAGAAGCTAATGTAAATAGAGTGCCTAATTCTTTCAGGGCACTTTCACACAAACTGATTATCCATTAGCATAAAAAAAGCTAACACAATTCTAAACTCCATTCTAGATACTCCCCTAATATTTGTTCTAGCCAGAATAATTTTATAGCTTATTCCACACTGACCTTGGAAATCAAGTTAATCTAAATTTCAGTGCCCTCATGAAAGAAAGACTTTAAGCTCCTATAAAATGTTTGATGGATATTTTAAAAAACACGTTCTAGAAGGCGACAGTTCTCTTATCTGCAAAATTCTTTAACTGTTTCCACTGAGATATTAATTTAATAGAAATACATTTACCACTTAGTTTGAAATAAAACATTATTCATACTTTTTGGTGGTGGTATTCCAAAAGCTAGGTAATATTGCATGAAAGTTTCACACTGCAAAATTGAAGTTCACCAATAAATTATATCTCTAGCTTAACACCTCACTGAGTCCTGTGTGGTACCAAACAGGCTTGGCGATAGTTTTCTCATGTTCAGAGCAGGCTTTCATTGGTCCTATTTCATATGTAAAATGCAGAGCTAGCTCAGAAGGTATGCTTAGGATGCTGATGAGTGCTGGGAAATGAAATGGGTATTCTAGGCTCCTCTGAGAACATTAAATCATTATAGAGGAACCTTTTTGTTTTGGAAATACAATTTTGATGCCAGAAGCATCAAGAACTAACTTTTCCCTAAAATCTTTTTTTATTTTTACCACATTCTTTTTTCACTATACAAGACTGAAATGGACAAGAACCAACTGGAAGCCAACAAAAATCTGTGAGGAAAAAAATGGATGAAAAAGAATGGAACAATTTCACACCGCAAAGTTTAGGAAGCATGTTCTTAACTTAAAAAAAAAAAATTTACAGTTTTAAGTGCTTGGAATGAAATCAGGTGAAACTCATCCCTTAACAAGCATTAATTGACTAAGTGAAAAACTACAGGTGAAATTCCATGTTACAGGTTTGCTCATCCAAAAGCTTGCTGCCCCCATCACACAAAGGTCTTGATCTTGCTCTTCTGCTCCTAGGTCTTCATATTCTTTTTTTCTTCTTTCCTATACCCTGCTGCTGGCCATGATCTTACTTTCTCTCATACTTTCTGACCACCAGATAAGCAGAAGCCTGTTAATTTTTTGGTTTTGGTCAGGTTAGTTGCATAAAGCAAAGTGGCTCAGCAGAGGTTAGAAGAGGGAGAGCTAGGTGGCAGGGGAGAGGAAGGCAGGCTAAACCTGGGGCTGAAGGAAGCTTTTCAGGTGAAGCTGAGCCATTAGATAGACTCCCACTAAAATATGTAACTCTATCCTGGCTTGCAAGAAGTGTTTTATAATCTCCCTCTTCAACACCCATTTTACATCCACCTTGACAAGTTATCTTTCAAACGCAATACCTAACACATGCAACGCAATGTCCAGTATACCTGGCTAACTAGTTCTGGTATTCCTAGAGCCCTGTCGATTTCTTCTAAACCATCAAAATTCCTTAATGCCATGTAAAGCTGATCCAGGAGAGCACCCTCATCACTTGGTGACTCCGATGAAGGATGATTACACAAGAGATCATCTGGTGAGCTGCCAAACGGTTGCCTGTGAAAACATGAAGACAGCGTTGGTAAACAGCTGCAGAAAAAACAAGAAATCATATCAGAGGATTAGTGCTCAAATTGAACTAACAAGTGGAGACAGAAATTATTTTAATCACTGCCAATTTTGTTTAGAAAATTATTCTGGGTGAAAGTTATGCTACCCAAAGAAAGAACTAAACAGCGTGATTAATGCCTGTCAAGACCCTACAAGCACGGTGTATGTGACAAGTAAGCAAGCACACCAAAGGTATGCCCGAGTGCTGATTTCATATTACAGGGTCAACAGAGGAACTGAGAAGTCAGTATAGAATATAGTCACTGAACACAGAAGGTTAAAAATTTTTTTTTAAAGTAATTGTAACTTTGAATATCAGGTGTTAGATTAAGTATACTATCACAAGTAGAAGAAGAACTCATTTCCATAGCCATTCTTCTCCGCTGGTTTTCTATCGGACTCGGCAAGCCACAGAGGTCACAGAGGGGTCCGAGGGTTGTCTGAGCTCGCACAAACCGAACATCTGGGAGAGCTGGCCAGAAGCATGAGGGAGCAGGGAGAAAAGGACATTCCCCTTTTTGCTCGCAGCAAAACACCGCATCAGCTCAACCCGTCCTACGGAACTGCACACTTGGGTACCAGCTAACGCACTTGGTTGTGTGCCGCAGAAGGGTGTCAGCAAGAATTTGGATACTGTCAGGCAGAGTGTGCTGGCTCTGTAAACCCTGCTTTACCTCACCCCTGAATTTGTATGCGAAGCACACGCCACAGTTACAAAGGCAGAATAAAGGTTTCTTCCAAACCCAAAGCACAAAACTTGCTGAGAAACAAACCAAATCTGAAATAACACCTTATCTGCAGCCAAATGACATATTTTTGTTCTGCAGTTCACACACAAGCCCTACTTCACGCACAATACTACAAGACTACAATAGAAAATATGAAGAGCAAAGCGTTCTGCAAGCAAGGGCAGCTACTATATGCACATAATGGCAGAATCTCATCCCAGATAATTACTCAGAGACAACAAAAGCTGTCACATATGGAGGGAGGAAACAGCACTACATGTGAACCCTTTTTACATGTCTGTTTGGAAAAACAAAGAAACATGTTTGTGTATTTAGTTTCCATAATGAGATATACGGTTGCCATGGAAGTCTAATCTCTATGTCAAAGCTAAGCAGAAGGAAAGAGCTGCATTGTCAGGCTATACACCTAAAAAACCAAAGGACGGCAGACAGGAAAACTAACAAAAACATATTCTTTTTAATTAGATTCTGGACTGTAAAAAATAAAAATATCTGTCGTACCTTTAAAACACCACAAAGTATTAAGCAATCTCATATATAGAAAAGTTTCTAACACTCTCACAGAGGAACTATAAATCAGTAAAAGGGAAAAAGAAAAAAAATAATCCTTCGAACCAAATTGCTTGCAAACTGTAGAGATGACTTATAATAAGAGATCTATGATCTGGAAAAATAATTGATGAGGTTAGCCAAAAAACCTCCCTCAAATTTTAAATGGGCATGAATACATATGATAACAAAAAGTTTAAAACATTTGTCAAATTCTGTATGTCAAACAATGACAATTACTTTGTTTTTTTCCCCATTTCTTTTATATACCACAATGATATTTTTACTCATGATTTAACTTCTATCAAATGTAATACAATGATAATCAGATTATTAAAATATAAATCCCAGGGATTTATAAAATCAGAAATGGCAGCACCAAGCAATTCATCATCTCTGTTTGGGTGATCAAAATATGGTTACTTTCAGATGCAACGCAATGGGAAATTTTTTTACCATCTTCAGCTACAAGGAAATTACAAGAAATGCAAAGGTAACAAAATGGAAGAATTATCTGCCTGGCTTGCTGACCAAACTTGGCCCTGTATGGTATTTTATGGTGCCATTTTTTAAGTGAATAAATGAGGTATGCAGACAGTGCTTTTGGCATATGGACACCCCAACTGGGGCAGAATTAGCACCAGGAAACATCTTGAAAAGCATGAGAAATAACAGACAAAATGCCACACTTAAATTACAGGTAATATTTTTGGACATCCTTTCATAATGAAAATTAAGAGAATGTAGTCAGAAGATTGACCTTTTTTCAAACACACTTTTTTCCAGCTGCTTCCTCTTTATTTTCTTTTCAGCGCTCCTCTCATTTACTACTGAAAAAATGTCTCAACTTACGCAGTTCAAAATATTTCAACATTTTTCATTCACTTGTCCATTTTATATCACTTATACAGTCCATATAGATATAGTTTCTCCAATGTAAGCTGCAAACTTTTTGGAGAAGACATGGCACTTTTTAAAGAAGTGTAAACTGCTTTTCATAGTTTTGGCATTATTTAAAGGTCTTAATAATGTCCAAAGTTAATACATTACATAGGAGTTAATGAGTTGTGATCAAACTGTAGTTCTGGTTACCTGAGAAGGAGCTAACTCCAGGGAAGAGGCAGCCTCCCTTTCACTTCATCTTTCC
>NW_009603671.1:17809-22414 GCF_000690535.1 Cariama cristata
TTTTACAGAATTCAGGTGAGTTAGAAAACCCCAAACAAAGCATAAGTTAACCATGTCCTGCACTACTTAGAGTGCTACCCCGCTGCGGGGAAAGACAGCTATCTTACAACTACAAAGGCTCTGGCATTTTTCCACATTTAGTGGAAAGCAGAATTATTAACAATAAGAACTGCAAAATCAGACAGAATCATGCCCCCATTAATGCTCGAGAGGCAAAACCGGTGCAACTATCCGAAGCGCTGGCAGCATTCGCTGTGATACAGAACTTCCAATTCTTCCAACACATTAAATGGCAAAGAGAGCATTTGTAAGTATTGCTGGAACATGTATATAGTTCATGAGCACAAAATACTACAAGCATTAATTTGATGGACATTTGGCAAATATTTGATGTAGAACTTTGTTGCCATGAGGTGTATAAAATATAGGCCTGCAAAATCTCTCCATGTTTTGACGTGACACTAAGACTCACCTGTTCTGATTACCAAAAGTTGCCTGATCTATAGGCAAGATGCTGTCTGGCCATGGTGCAGTCTGATTTGGAGGCGCCTGTTGTTGGCTATACTGAGGTCCTCCTATGTTCATCTCCAATTCGGATGGCCCTAATCAAGGAAAAATAACCATGTAACTTTTGTGAAAAGAATCTACTTTCATGTTAATTCTTTCCATTGAATTATCTATGTTAAGACTTCAGTTACATTACACTTACGTTACACTTAGGCATCACGATTTTTTTGTTAAAAATTGCTTTTAAAATTTGAGAAAATAACATGAGAACTCTGAAAGTGGTTCAAAACCATAAAATAGCAGATACAACATAGATGCAATAATTAGTAAGATAAGCATAAAAAGACAGTATATAGAGTCAGCATCATAACGTACTTGCTTGAAAAGCGACCAAGAACAGTGATAATGTTCACAGCATTTCCTCTTAAAAAACCCCACAGTCCTTAATGAACAAGAACAACTTCATATCCTCTCTCTTTGGCCGCACCACTGTGGAGTTACGGAGTAGCAGGAATTGTTCATAGCATGTATTGTTCATACATGTATTAAAAGGTAGCATTTTACACACCTTCCTTCCCACCTCCACAGGAAATACTTCCACTGTGGGCTACGGTTCTCATCAAATCTATAATTGAAGTGAGTCTTTTTTCGCCCCCTTTCTTTTTTTCCTGTGTCACCTTTGACAACCCAGCATATGCCAAAAGGAACAACTCTACAAGCACCCTGACTTACCCATATTCATGACCTGAGACGGTAGCATCTGCCTTGGGCCAGGCTGGTTGCTGGGTCTCAAGGGGATGCTGGCCGTGGGGTTGCGGATCATGCCTGCTTGCACCGGCCTGTTCATGGCAGTAGCCGTGGGCGCGCAGGTCACCCTCACGGCAGAAGCCTGGCTTCCCCAATCTCCAGATGTCATGGCAGGCCGAGGGGCATTGCCACCGATCATTCCTGCACAAAAGCCAAACAGACTTAGATGCCGGCCCATGATTCAGAACAGCTTTAGCATTACCACTGCCTGATGAGCTGCGTTTTTAGCAACGAAAATGCAGCAGTTTCACTCAAAGCGCATTGTACCACAACTGCCCGTCCAGATGTGCAAAGCTACAAAACGATGCCTTACGCTGCTTAGTCAAGGGCCTGGAGATTATTATACATTTTACAAGAGGAAGATCCTTTTATCGTTTCCGAAACGCTGTTCAGAGTAAGTGTTCCCACATGTAGTCTGCAACAGGTGCCGAGGGTGTGTGGATAGCCCTGACTTCCTTCCTCAGGAAATGAATCACGTTTGCTGATGTGCGTGTCAGGGCCTTACTTTCCAAGTGCTAAGTGAGAATGAAGGCTCGAGTAGCAACATGTTATTGCTACGCACGCTTACAAATTAGAAAGATTGCATTTAAATTCGCATTCTGCAAACATCTTTTGGCAAGTCCTTTCATTCGGAACCTAGAGCCTTCTTAGCTTCAAGGCTCACTCAGATAATCTCGAAGCAATACACGGTGCAGGGAAATTACTCACAGGAACTTTCCGATAGATGCTGAAGTTCATTACCGTTATTTTAGGGGAAGTCCTCCTACATCTACTGTAAACAACTGATACAGTTTATTTACACTTGGAATATATACAGTACTACACTCTGACAGTAGCCAAAAAAAACCCCAACCAAACCCCAAGACAAAAACCCCCAAAACCCAAAGACGTGCATTCATATTATTTCTACATTTCAATTTTATACAGTCAAGAGAGCAGATAAAACACTGATTTCAGATTGGACTACTGGTCTCTTCAGTTGCATTTTGCAACATCCTTAAAAGAATACCAAAAGCCACACAAATTATTATTACTCATCAGTTCAATTATTTGGTGATCTATAACCAAGGAGAAAAACCCTCTGAAGAGGGACGTTGTTTCAGCTGCTATACAAAATTCGCTTCAGTGTTACATCTGTAGGTTTGTTCTATTTGTGTACATATTCTATCAGCTGAAATATGTGGTGTGCTGGAGCAAATGGCAGGAACACAGATAATACTCTCTTAACTTGTATACATAAGATGAATAACATCCTCTAATATGTATACAGAACATGAAAGTAATAGGACAGCTGAAAGACTACAAGTTGACCTCTAAACTGCTTAAATAGGATATTTCAGTGTCTGGCAGCATGTCTTTTTTAATACTGATGCAAACTAAATATAATATTTTGACAGTGACTAGCCAGCTGAGAGGACTTACAATACCCATTTATTTACTCAGTGTTCTTAGCAGTTTTTGCACACTTGGACAGTCTCAGACTATGTACTAGTTCAAATAAATCAAGCAGCCAGACTTTTGTGAAACCCCCTATGGTATCTTTGTACAATATCAGGGCAATATGAAGAAATCAATGCACCACAGATCAGGCATAATCCATGACATGAGGCAATGCCACTGCAACATCTGATGGTTCCCAAAAAGCTTATGTTTCAGAAAATAATGAAAACATTAGCATTTCTTTAATTTAAAATGCCAACTAAGGCTAATAAATAAAGGATAACTGAGGGCAAAACCAGGGTCTGTACAAATACACATCATAAGGGCAACAGTATTGCCCACAATTTTGTTTAGAAAGAACTACCTCTATGGACAAACAAAACTTATTTGTTTTTTGAGGCAGAAAGCTTGGATTTTTACCTAAGTCTCAGCTGAATCTGGAACACTGATGTGAACAGACTCTAATTGCCAATACACTGTGTTCATCTAGAAGTTTTCAGGTAGGTAAAAAGCAGGTGTAAGGAGCAGGACTAAAAATATGCAGAAACAGAAATTCAAAATAAATATGCCAATACATAACAGCCCATGACACATGAGTTTTTTCCAGACTTTTTGGAAATTACTTATAATAACCTGCGTTTGTAATGAAGTTACACATGCTATATAGTCTGTTACTCAAGTATATTTAAAAAACATGGAAAGTCATCTTACCTGTGCTACTGTTGCCTAAAGTTCCTTGACTTCCTATCATCCCTTCATTCCTGCCCATCAGTCCCGGCTGAGGTATCACTGAATAGGGGCTACTCGTTCTTATGGGTGGGAAAGTTCCTGCACCTGTGGGGTTCTGCAGTGTGATGTCAAGTGGTAAATTCTGGTTTGGCAAGAACCTGCCCAGTTGCCCTGCTCGTGGGTTATTAAAAGCTAGACAGGAGGAGCAAAGAAAAAAGCAAAGTTACAAGAATGGAAACTTTACTTGTTAAAAAAAAAAAAAAAAAAAGAACCCAAACACACTTTAAGCTCTTGGGCTGAGCTATTTAATGCAGCATAATTTACCCACTCCGTATCTGAGAAACATCCCTTCTTGCCATTTTTATGTAAATTTCAAAATGGAACATTCTGACACTAAACCAGATACGACGTGTATTTTTAAAACTTTAAATGATGCAATTTAACTGACAGAAGAGCCACTACAGCAAAATATACCGCTATGTGATGTGCATACTACTGCCAATTAATCTTACACCTATTAGGACTGTAACAGCATGCAGATGTCATCCTGAGGCAGATTGTTAGGAATTATCTCAGTTTTGAAAGTTTTCCAGCATAAACTGTGCCCCTAAAGAAGTTACCAAAATTAAGGACAGACTGAGTCTATATCAGATCCTATAGCCCCATTTCTGTATCTCCCTCTTAATTTTTTTTTACATTCTTTGCCATAAATAAAAAGAAATCCTTCCTTGATTCAGTAACAACAAACAAGCAGTCTGGAATTAGAGCTGTGCCAGCATAACATTCTGGTAAACAGAATCATGCTTGATGGTTACTGTCACCTTTATATAACTATATTTTCTTCTATGGAGGTGTTTTGTGCTCTTAAAATCAACCTCTGCAAAGAAAACTGCAGACTGTCCCAAGAAAAGTAAGTTTCAGATCATGACTGGCAAGCATCTGGCTCAGCTGGTCTTTGGGCAATGTTCCAATGCATGAAAGCATCCCCTACGCACACAACTAGTTCTCAAACATGAACCGAACACTGACCTTCTGCCTAGGATTCCATTTCACAGAACCATACAATCGTTTAGGTTGAACAAGACCATTAAGGTCATCAAATCCAACCATTAACCTAGCACG
>NW_009603672.1:0-218 GCF_000690535.1 Cariama cristata
TGCGGTGGTTGCCAGCTGGGCACCAGCAGCAGAAACTGTCAGCGCTGTACTCTGGCCCTTGAATTGCTCCCCGCAGCAGGGCAGGCACCCCAGCAGCACCCCACCAGGCTCTATCAGCCCCGGACAGGTGGAGAGGTGGGAAGGATGGACTCCTGCCCCCCCGGGGGCTGCTGCAGGGTGGGGAGCAGATGGGAGGGCAAAAACATTGGCTGGGGGGG
>NW_009603672.1:299-5514 GCF_000690535.1 Cariama cristata
GGAGCAGGAGGGAAGCATGGCCAAAGGAAAGGCTGAGCCTCGTGCATGGCCCGTCCCGGCTCCCCAAGGCTGCTGGCAAAGCGGCCTCAGGACAGGTCCCAGAAGCCCTGTAGTGGTGACCTAGTGAAGATTTGATGTAAAGTTATTTTTAGCTGTTGCTCTCAGCACCTCTGTTCTTTAATTAGAGGAAACGGCCTCAACTTACACCAGGGGAGGTTCAGCTTGGATATTAGGGGGAATTTCTTCACTGTAAGAGTTATAAGCATTGAAACAGGTTCCCCAGGGAGGTGGTGGGCTCACCATCCCTGGAGGTGTTCAAAAAAAGTTTAGACATGGCACTTTGAGACATAGTTTAGCGAGCATGGTGGCATTGGCTAGACGGTTGGACTTGATGATCTTTGAGGTCTCTTCTAACCATAACAATTCTATGATTCTATGACTTGGCAACTTCCTGGTGGCACCTAGAGATGACACCTCCTGTAGGGTCTTCCACTGCCTCCAAACAGGACAGGCAAGTGAGGTGACCCCAGCATCCCCCCCCTGCCTGCACTGTGCCTGATGTCCCGGTGCAGATGGTGCTGGGCTGAGGAGGACCAGCGGGACGACCCAGATTTAGCACCCCAGGGCCAGCCCCAAACCCCAGCGCTGTGGCCTCTGGGTACCCCTTCCTATGCTGTGCCCGTCCAAGGGCCACAGGGGTCCGGTCCTCCCCAGGGATGGGGCCACTGCCACCCAGGGCTCGCCAGGCTGCAAAACGATGTCAGCCCAGCCCAGCGCTGCTTGAATCGCCTGTAATGAGCCACATGAAATAGCTGGGGCACAATTAGAAGGGGAAAACAGGCCCTTAATTTTAATGAGCACAGCCCTCTGGACAAACGCCAGGCACCTGACCGTGGCAAGACCGACTGCGCTGGCGACGGCTTCTGTCACTGTGGAGGTGACAACCCCGGTAGACTCGGCTCCTGCAGGATGTGGTGCCAGCCCCAGGAAGGGGGCACCAGGATGGAGCAGCCAGCAAGAGTCCCTTCTGCCCATGGGATAGGCATCTCCTCCGGCACTTCTCACCACGTCTCTGCTGCCATGCACCGCAATTACAGCTGTTCTCAGGGAAAAGCTGCATTTCAAAGAAAACAAACGATCCAGTTTGGGAGCGGAGGGGCTGGAAGTGAGCCCCAGAGTGCAATGGGACATGTAGCCTCGCTGCTGTCACATCCTCCCCAAGACTCTCCTGCCTGGAGATGCTGGTGGTGACAGTCAACACCTGGAGTGACCCTCAGCATCTCCTCATGACCTGAGTGTGCCAAACTTGCTGCTTTGCTCCTGCCTGTTTCCCCATGACCCCCTTGCTGGGAAAATGGACCAGCGGTGCCCGTCAGTGGGGCCAGGCAGGGGACACACAGCCCTCACTTTGCAGTGCTCCAGTGCGCTGACACCCCCATGCAGAGAAACTCCTGCGGGCAGGCACACACCGGCAGCAGCCTGCCTGCACTTACAGCTACCGGCTGTTTCCCTCTTCATCAAAATGCTTTGATTTCCCTGAGCTTGGCCAGAAAAGCCCCTGGTCAAAGCACCCCGCACACTCCAGTGGAGCTCGGCAGCGCGTTGGGCTGTGAGCTGGGGCATTGGGCACAAGCAAAGTCTGTCATCTCCTGGCCTCGTCCTCCAGCAGAGCAGCTTCTCCTGCCTTCGCTTGCAGCCAGGAGGAAATGTTTTCTGGGTTTGGGTCCCGCTCTGCGGCTGGTGGAGCTGCTCCTGTGGGACAGGCAGCAAGGCACCGCTGGCTCCTTCCCAACAAAAGCACAGGAACAAAAGGGCACTGTGCTCCCCTTGCCCTCCAGCCCTCTCCTGGCACGGCCACGTTTCCTACATCCTCCCAAAGGTCAGCTATCAAGCTGATTAACATTGCCAGGGCTGAAGTAACTCTGGCACGGGGTTTAGCGCAGCCAGAAGTGACCCGAGCAGGGCTGGAGAAGTAGGTTTTGCCTTGCCCGCTTGCCAGGTCACTGCTGCATTTGCAGAGAGGCACCTGCATGACTGCAGGGGGGAGCAAATTTTGGTGGGGGGCAGAACAGCCCAGCAGCAACTCTGGTTTTCCCCAGTTTAAGTCCCTTTCCTTGCCATGGTGCAGGCAGGAGAGGGGATGCAGGCGTCCGCCCAGCTCCAGTGCACACAGCCGGCATCTCTCCTGCTTCAGAGTGCTTCGATTCTGAGCCCTTTGCACCCTGTTCCAAAACACTCCCCAAGAGGAACCTACATTGCTCTTCTCAAAGGCCGTGGTGAGCCAGTAACGCTCTTAGAAGATTTTCTCAAGGTCAACAGAAGTCTACAGGCAGCAGACACCTGTTTTCTCCTGCCCCATTGGGAAAATTGCCCTTTCGCTGCTCTGCCTCTGCAACTGCGTCTGTGCAAAAATCTGCACGTTGGCTAGAAGTACCCCTCAAATAGGAACAGGGATTGCAGAAAGTCCCTGTCTGCTCAGCCACCCACGTCAGCAAGAATGATGCCTCTTTCAAGGATGTCACCATCCTGGTCCATCGCCCTGCCCACACCTGCCAGCCCTGCGCGGGCAGGAGCAGGGACAGAGCACAGTTGTGTCCATCTCCCCATCATCACAGGTCTCTGCCATTGCCCAGTGCACCCATTTACTTCACCCAGGCCCAGGAAGGTTGTTCTGGGCCCCAGCAAAGCAGGCCAGCCCGCTCCTGTCACCACCACCACCACCACCACCCCCCCAAAAGGTTTGCACATCCTTCCCCAGGGCTTCTGCATGTTTTGACGCTGCAAATAACCTGGCAAACACCAAAGCGGCTTCAAAGCCTGCCAGTTCCTTTTAAAAGGGAGCAATAACCGTGCTGGGAGTGCCATGAGCACCGTCATTTGCTTGTACGTATGTCGGAGCAGGGGGGACTTCGCTGGCGTTGATAGCGCAGAGCATTAAGTATGCAAATAGCTCTAAGTTGGTCTGGGCAAAAAGCAATGAGGAGGCAAGAGCAACACTATCTAGACCGTCTTGTGACAATTAAATTACAATTTTGGGTTTCTTTTTGCAGCCAAGTGGATTTGAAGTTGGTTTGCTTTATTACCATTTGGATACTCTTCTAACGCCTAATCACATCCGACTCCTAGGTCTGCTTTTCAGAGGAGAAACGTATCTGTAATGCACCTGCATCTGCCTCGCTCCCTCTGTCCCAGATTCGCATTTAAAGGGAATTAAGGATATGCTCAGGGAAGATCAAAAATAGAAATAGTCAGAGCAAGCTAACAGTTATTGCCTGACATATAATAAAATTATATTTAAACATAGACGCTCCTACACCATGGATATGAAGACTGGAGCAGGAATATATGAATGAGGTATCTTTGGGGAAGGCATGCCACATAGCCCAGGGGCTTTCCATGAGTTTTGCTGAGCACCAACAGCCTTGATAACTAACAGCAAGCAGGTTCAGTTAATTTTCTTGGGACTGTCTCTTTGATACGTGTGTTTCACGAACAAGTAAAACATGATGACCAAAGGGTTGGTAGGAAGAGCACAATGAGCCATGAAAATCATGCCTGGAGCAGCCAGCACAGGCAGAGGACACAGTCCCTGCTCCTCGTAATGCAAATAGGAGCTGTAGGTGGTGAAATACTCCGGGGCAGGACCGTGGTGCTCTGCCTGACACAGAACGGAAAATCACAAGGTGCTGAGAAGCCCTGAGATACAAAACAGCCTGCAAAAGGGTGAAACCAATGCAGAGCGGGCAGGTCCAGCCCTAACGATTCAACACAGTGCTCAGACATAGGTTCTAGCCTGGGAGTTTCCTTTGAAGCTGATCCCAGATGCTGGAAGGCAGAGCTCTCCCCACTCAGGCACCCGACCTCTGCTCTGACATGGGCGAGGGGTCCCCCATTACTCACGTACAGCCCATGAAGGCTCTTACGGGGACAATACACAGCTGCACCAGCCCCTCACCATGGTGCTTTTCCACCCGCAGCTGGGGCCGAGGAGGGCTGGAAACCTGGTCAGTGGGACCACAAATTTATGGCACCAGGAAAGACAGAGCATTGCCCAGAGCTCAGCACGCTGCACGTGGGCTTCCTGTGGCAAGGGGCTCAGCATCCTGCTGCACCACCAGTGACCGTAGCAGATAGTGACCGCAGGACATGTGGGCATCAGAAGAGGTGCAGGACCCCTGCTGTGAGCCCCAAGGGGTTCAAGCTGGTATTTCCAAGTGCCTGCTTGGCCTAGCGCCTGCCAGCCTGTCCATAAACCGACGGGCTTCCCCTGGCCTCACTAAGGACAGGCAGTAGTCTCCCAGCTCAGGTAAAGGATGCTGCAGACAGCTTGGGGAAAGCAGCATCCCTGCAAGTAGGCAGTCCAGCCAGCTGCTGCCAGATTTTGTGCAACCAGCCAGCACCTACCACCACACAGACCCCCAATGGGACACCCAGAGGTGTCCCAGGGAAGAATCAGCCAGACTCACCAGTTCATCCTTCTGTTTTATTAGTGTAAATGCACCCTTCCCTCCTCTCCCCACTATTAAATACAAACCAGGAGCAGAGAGTGGCTCCTCAGTCGCCTTCTCCTTAGGAGATGCGCAGCCAAACCATCTGCTGTGCCCACCAGCGCCAGGCACCGTGTCCCCCGACCTTGAGGATGGCCCCGTGGTGGGGAGAGCTCCCATCTCTGTCGGGAGGCTCTTGTCCGAGGGCTGCGACCTCCGACGTCCTATCGATACTGCGAAGGCCAAAGTGGCCTGGGTCACGGTTCCCATGGGGAGCAGCTCACAGTATGTGAATACAGCAGGACCCCCTCCAGCACCCCCTGTGCCCACCAGCCCCAGGGGCCAAGTCCCCCCCACCCAACCAGCCAGGAGCACTCTGGCTCATTGCCAAGTGGCAAATCCCCCAAACCAACCACCTGCTGCTCTTTTGGGGTGGGACGTGACCCATCCTGCTGTCCAAGCCTGTGGCAGGCACAGGGACACCGCCCTCCCTGCACGACTGGCCTGATGGTCCAAAGGAGCAAGGGGCACAGCCCTGTCCCGAGGCACTCAGGGAACCAGCAGGGATCATCCCCAGCCCCATGGCAGTCACAGCCCCACAGCAGGGGCAGCTGGGCCAGGATGGAGAGATGGGGACAGCAGCTCTGGAATGAGGAGCCGGGCGTTCCAGCTCGCAGCTCAGTGACTCGAACTTCACCTTGTCCTGGCGCCTGCAAAGCCACGGCCAC
>NW_009603672.1:6171-6481 GCF_000690535.1 Cariama cristata
CACAAAGAAAAGTGTGTCCACGGGATGCTTCTTGGAGATGATGTCCATGACCTTGATTTGGGAGGGTGCGTCTGTCTTAACGCTGATCCACGGGATCTTCACCTCTGCATACTTGCGCTCATACTCTGTGATCTGGGCCTTCACAGGGGCAAAGATGTCATTCTGCGTGACCTGCTGGGCCTCGAAGGGGTCATAGATAAAAAGGAACGTGAGCACCGCGTTCTCACTGCTCTCAAAGGCAGCCGCTGCATAAGCCTCCAAAAAGCGGGCAGCGTGGTCCCGGTCGTGCGCTGTTAGTGGCAGGATGACA
>NW_009603672.1:6702-8436 GCF_000690535.1 Cariama cristata
GTGGCCACCACGTCAGCCACATCCGCCAGATCTGCGCCACGCAACTCGCACTTGGGAGAGCCATCCACACAGGCGTAGACCTGCTCCTCCGTGAAGTAGTCCCAGCGCAGCACCTCGAAGCGGGTTTTGGGCTGGAAGGGGGGTGGGATGCCAATGGGCCATGTGGCACCATGGTCCCCGTCAGCGGACAGGCTGCTGGCGTTCTGGATCTCCAGCTGTAAGAGGAGAGATGGAGGAGTGAGAGCCAAGGCAGGCACAAGTAGGTCTTCCAGCTCCGGCAGCAGGCAAGCTGACTCCCAATAGTCAGAGATCAGCCACTCCTGGCCCAAAGAGCAGTGCCAGAACAACTCTGCCTTCAGCCTGACTCCTGGTCAGCACCTCAGGTTTTCTCTGAAGAGCACCCTGAATCTGGCACGTCACCTCCATCAGCAGGATCCACACCCTCTCCCACCCTGCCCGGCCTTTGCTGGTGGACCTCAGCACCCTGCTCTGCTGGCTCCATCATCCTGAACCACCACCACAGCTCCAGGACCCATCCAGGTCCAAAGCTGCTCTCCCACCAGCACTGCTGCCCTTGCAGCCACACGGGCTTGGCCGATCCCATCCCACAGCAGGTTCAGGTGAGAAACTCTCATATTAGAATGAAGAAGTGACACAGAGCAACTAGAAAGCCCACAGACACGATAGGAGGAGCCCAGACCCTCCCAGCCAAGCCAGATCTCACTTGGAGCTGCTGGATCTCCTGGTAGGTCCTCTCAAGCTCCACCTGGGCAAAGTACTTGTGCAGCCGGTACATCTGGAGGGGATCCAGCACAGGGTGGACAGTGAAAGCGTTCTGGAAACGGAGGTCAGTCTCCCGCTCAGGGTCCACGTTCTTCCCCAGCTCAAAATAGTGGTAATGCAGGCCCTGTGCCAGCAAGGAGAGACGGGTCATGGCCAGCCCCGACCTGTGCTCCCAGGTGCCAGCACAGCAAGCTCAAAGCACTACAAGGTGCAAGGGCTGGTCCCCACAGGACCTGGGAGACCACGGGGAGGCGGCCAAACACACTGGGCCAGGATCAGGCTCTCGGAGGCCATCTCCACTGTGGGACCTACCTCGTGCTCCTCGGCACAGTTGACAGCTGTGTAGTCGATGATGCAGCGGCCCAGCCACTCATCAGGCCGGGCACTGAGGATGTCATTGCGGCAGCTCTCCAGGTGCTGCTGCAGGAGTAGGAGGAGGCTGCGGGACAGCAGGTAGCCAAACCCCCCGTAGCAGTAGCGTCCCTCGGTGTCCCCGCCGATGAACTCTGCGGGACGGCCCAGGTAGAGGTGGGTGTCAATGCTGAGGTGGGCGACCAGGCGGCTGATGCGGTGTGCCTCTGTGTAGGTATCGTCCTGCACCAGGAAGAACCAGTCAAAGTCGTTCACGTAGTGGTCCAGAAGGTACCTGATGGTCTGGTACATGTTCCAGATGGGCCGCTCATCACTGTGTGTCACCACCGTCATGCCGTGGGGCACCTTGCGGCCCCGCATGCCTGTGAAGTACACCAGGCGTTCCAGGCGGTGGGCCAGTGTGCGGTTGACAGCCACCCCCAGCGTGTTCAGCGTGCTCTTGGAGGTCAGCACACCCACGAAGAGCCGCTGCCGCATCCCCAGCTCTGTGCTGATGTACCGGGTCCTGCAGGAGGGAGAGAACATCTGGCTTCAGAGGACTGCATCCCACCTTGGCCTCCACCCTCCCTGTCCCCGCCA
>NW_009603673.1:0-254 GCF_000690535.1 Cariama cristata
GCACGCAGACCCCTGTCCCTTCTCGCCCCAGCCCTCCGCGTCCTTCCCCTGTGCGAGTCCTGGTGCTGCCCCTGGCTGAGCTGCGGGGGCGGCTCGAGGGGTGGCTGTGGGAGCGGAGCCCCCCAAAAGGTTCCCCTGCCAGCTGGGGGGGGTGACACATGGGCTGCAGTGTGCTCCCCTGCTCGGTGGTCTCCAGCACCCCAAGGACCAGCAGGGCTGGGAACCCCCTCCCCTTCAGGGTCTGCTCCTGGGGG
>NW_009603673.1:355-732 GCF_000690535.1 Cariama cristata
CTCCCTCCCCGGCCGAGTTGCACCAGGTCCCCCCCAGACTGGGCTGCGAGCAGGGCGTTAGCTTTGGCCACCAAAGGCAGGCCAAGGGCTCTGTGCCCGTGTCTGCCATCGGTCCCCTCCTCTCAGGGCACAGGGGACTTGTTGGGGTGTTTGGGGTCCAGCCAGGCCCCCCTGGGGTTCAGGGTGGGCCCATGGAGCTCATTGGCCCCCGAGCCCTCCCACACCAGGACCTGTCCCCTCCAGCGGATCCAGCAGCTCTGGCTGAAGATGCTGCGCAGGGACCTGCCCAGGGCCCAGCACCACCCCTGAGGAGCTGCTGCCCGTCCGGGAAGGGCTCTGGGTTGCGGTGGGTGGCAGGGGCGGCCCCCAGACCCCTT
>NW_009603673.1:1002-3429 GCF_000690535.1 Cariama cristata
CAGCTCCAGAAACCCTGGAGAAAGAGCGAAGACTCATCAAGAGGAGTCCCAGATGCGGTGTTTTATTGAACGCTCGTGGATGGAAAACACTATGTACACCAGACCGCCAGCATTTACTTCTTGGTTTCCTCCTCCTTGGAGAGGGTCTTAATGATCTCCTCCTTCTTGGCTTGCAGGCGTTCCTCACGGCGCTTACGAGCCTCCTTGGTCTTGGACCTGCGAGCTTCGGCCTGGTCGCTGCAAGAAGTTAAGAGTTTGTGAATGCGCAGGGATCACCTTGAACAGCCCCGAGAAAGCTTTAACCACCGGCCCTGATCTCCTCTCGCTCCACAGGATCCTGGTTTGCCAAACCAGCTGCTGAAGTGAGCTTTGCTCCAGCGCTCACGTGCCATCCGCAGCTCAAACTGTAGTTCCCCACAGTGGTAACCTGGTCCTGCCCAGCGCCGAGCGAGAACGCTGGGCTCTGCTGCCCTCCCTGCCGGGCTCTTGGTTCTGGGCAAGGAGAAGCCGTGATCCAAGCTCTGGGGACTGCCCTGTTGGGGCTGGCTGGGGTCACACACCTTTACTACAGATCAAGGTTAAGATACTGACTTTTTTTTAAATCCAGTACACAGCAGGATTTTTAAATCCCTTGGCTTTTATGCCTCCTCACTGCGCCCTGTCAATTATTTACTGATCCAAGTGGCTGGATCAGTAGCTCTACCAGTTTACAGCTGTATGAGCAGCTAATATCTGCTGTGGGACCGCACAAAGCTCTGCCAGGATTACGCATTTCTCTGCTCCCAGCCAGCCCTACCCAGTTTTGGTCTGATTCTTTACCAGGGCTCCAGACAGAGCCACCAGCGACAGAGGCCATCTGGCATTACCTGCCTGCAGAGTTATTTAAAGAAAACGGATTCCACAACCTGCGAGACTGAAGTTTAACACCGCGGCAGCACTTACGCCAAGAGCTTCTTGCGAGCTTTATCTGCCTTGAGCTTGTGGATGTGCTCCATCAGAATCCGCTTGTTCTTGAACACGTTACCCTTGACCTTCAGGTACAGGCTGTGATACCTAACGGAGCAGAACAGAACGGACTGTAAACCGGGCTGCCCAGGAGATCAAACCACTGAGCAGCTTCCAGACATCCTGCACCCTTCCTGGCACAGAGCAGCAGTGCACACGAGCGTGCTGTGAGGAGCAGGGTTGCTCTGAAGCTGCTGCACTGGCTCTTTCCTCCGAGCAGGCAGAGGAATTGTCTGGAAAGCTGCCGGAATTACTCTGGAGCAGCTCTCCAGTGCTGTGCTTCCCAGAGGGGATTTCTTTTCATCAATCTGTACGCCGAGGAGCCGGCCACAGAAGCTGCACGCAGCAAGGAAGGGGTATCTAAGTGTGCAGACACGCTGCCCAAAGCTGGGCATGGCATGACAGGCTTACATGTGGCGGTCGATTTTCTTGGACTCCCTGTATCTGCGGAGCAGGCGCCTCAGAATTCGCATCCTCCTCATCCAGGTCACCTTCTCGGGCATACGAGCGTTGGCCGTACCCTTTCTCTTACCTAGAGACAGCAGGCAGGATGAGAATGAGGCCAAATTTCTGCCAGTTGAACAACACGCTTTTGCTGAAGTGTTTAATCCTTCTCTTTGCTTCAACAAGAAAACTACTAACATACAAACTATATTTTCAGGTCCTGCCACAAGACTCTTGAAGATTGTTGCTCAATATAAGCTTGTAGGTGGACCACGTGCCATGGAAAACAGACATTTCTCTGGTCCTCAGAGGGGAGTCAGCACTTACCGATGCCCATGTGCCTGCCCTTCCGGCGGGCCAGGGTGTTCTTCCTGCATCGGGCACGAGAGTGAACGGTCACAGGTTTGCGGATGATCAGACCATCCTTAATCAATTTCCTGATCTGCTGACCTGTGGAAACAAACTCCATGGTCAACATCTTATCTGAAATAAGATGCATTAGGCAAGTACAGGCTCCCATCTGGCTTGTATGAAAAGGATGCAATGCAAAGGACAAGCCAGACCTTTCCCCAAAGCTTCCTCATGCTGCTGTAATTGTTCTTTTCCCCTTCCCATTTCTCCCTCACTAGTTATCTCTGAGCACACCATGTACTAAACCCACTACCACGAACCCACCAGTCACTGCACTGCGGAACTTTGTAAATCCTGCCGATGGACTCATTTCCACTTTGCAGCACAAAGCAGTTGCTCAAGAATCAGAATTTTACCTAAACCAGCCTTATTGCTATGGAGCTAGTCAAAAAGCCTCTTCCCATATCCCTGACGCATCCCTTTCCCACAGGGCAACACAAGCAACGCGTAGCATGGCCGCGTCCGTGAGAGATGATTACTTACGCGAGTTAGCGTTGGCGATCTCATTGGTTTCGTTGGGATCCAGCCAGACCTTCTTTTTGCCGCAGCGCAGGACGCTGGAGGCCA
>NW_009603674.1:0-6669 GCF_000690535.1 Cariama cristata
CTGCCCTGAGGATAACTGAATGATAAAAAAGAAAAAAAAATGCTTCATTTGCCGACTTTAGTTTTGGCTGAAATCTTATTATGTGAGGTTTTAGAAACTGTAGCCATGCAAAGTGACTAGACCTAGTGTCTTAGTATCATACTGTGAATTCGTCCATGTATTTCAGGTCTTCGTAAACTTAGAAAGCTGTGGGGTATCTTATAGGAAACTGTAACAAATTTCAGCAATGTAAATAAATATAGTAAGACTTGCTCACTAATCACTAGCTGAACAGTCATGTAAGGTGTGGGGTTTTTTTCATTTCTGCTTTTATTTCATTTATGTGCGTTTACTTGGTTTTTTTTCTTGAATACTATCTCTGTCTCCACTTTTGCTCTTACTATTGAACTGCTTCTTGGTAATATATATTCATTCTTCATTTGTTTTGGTGTGGCACAAACACTATACATTCACATGAAGACTGGAACATTTAGTAAGGGGGAGTGCTGAATAGAGTAGCTCCTTTGACTGCCATTATACCTTTTCACTTGGCAAAAGAGAAGGAGCAACATTGTGTCCTTGGAAATATTTAGCTTCTATAGGTGAAGTAAAACAGATGAAGTACTAACTTGGTAGTTCTGTGGTACTTTTCCTTTTCTTAATTAAAGATTTTTTCCTTCCTTCCAATTTCATCTTGAAATTTTAGAATTGAATTTTATTCTTATTTCAGAAACACCAAAGATGCAGTAAGGGGAGAGGAAACAGAGTTGCCTTATTCAGAATTCTGCTTCTTTTCTGCCAGTAGAAATGAGGTGGGGTATTGACCCAGTGTACTTTCAGTCATCTAAGTGCTACATCTAAATTAGAAGTTAGGAATCTGCAGCCCTTATGTGATAAGTGAAGAATTATTAATACGTAATTTAGGTGTGCCCAGTTATCCTCTATATGCCTCAATGATGATGTAGAAAGTTTAGGTTTTCAATTAAGATGTCTTAGGTAAGTTAAATGATATAAGCTTCTGCTGCTGCAGCTTGACAGTTCACATTGATGCTGGTGTCTGTGAGAATGCTTAGCAGTCCTTAAAGAGTTTTGAAAAAAAACTCTAAAATGACATAACTTGAGATTTCTCTTCTGCTTTTTCAGGATGAATGCAGAATTTGGTATTCTGGTCTTTTGACACAGATACAATACAGGAAAACCTCTCTTTCTTGGCTCAGACTCTCCTGAAATGCAGTAGAGGAAGCAGTAGCCTTTGGGAAGAGGGCACCTTGAGACACAGACCATCAAGCTGGCTTCAGGATTAAGAATCATTTCACCTACTTTTATCTTGCTCTAATGTGAATATCAACAGATGAGCTTGACTCTTTATAGATATTTAGGAGAAATGGATACTTCTGATCTATTTTAAATGTCTGAGGGTGATATGACATGAAATGTGTGATTTCTCTCCATAGACACAGAGAGGATTCCTCTGAGACCTCAGACATATCAATTCATTTTTCCATGTCTCAGCTTACTATGGGTATATTATCTTTCTTGGCTCTTGTTTTCTGCTCTTGCATAAGTAGACTGTAGTATTTTCTGCTGTAGAGTCTGCTTATCAATGCATTTTTCCTGTACTTAAGACAACGTTCCTCTGTAATGTAAACAATGGAGACGAAGGACCTTTCTTTCTGCTGCAAAATACTTCTGAACTTCATAAACCTCTGCCGTTGACTGCACAGCAGAATTACACAGTCCTTTCGTGTTTGCATTGGTCTGTTTTTTGTTTTTTTCCCCCCAAATATCTTATGGGGATGTCTCACAGCATGATTTCAAAATGAAAGATGTTGAAGGAAAAACCAGATGAGAGAACTATTTTTATCTTTAAAAAGAGCTATATGTATACCCAGATGTATAAAAATGTCAAACGTCATGTTCCAGTGCTGAATATGTTTAAATATGTGGTTATAATTATCATTCTGAAATGATGCTTTTCGTTAAAAATCGATGCTCTGAAGTAATGTTTTTAGATAGTACAATGCTCAGTTGGAAGTTTGTTCTCCTAGATGAGACCTTTGCTCAACATCCATAATTCAAAGAAGATTTAAGTAAAGCAAATGTGTCTCTCATCTGCTTTGTTTTTATTAGAAGGAATGAAGAGATACTTTTGTAAGTTGTTCCACACAAGCAGCCTAATTAAAGGGTAGAGGTATCCATGGTAGTTGGAATTATTCAATTCAAATGACTTTTTTGTTGTTGTTTTCCTGAGATTGACATAACTGCTTTTGAGAAAATACTTTTTCAGTCTGTGATCTTTAGGTCTAGGTGCTGAGCAGGAAACACAATCCATGTTTTCTAGTGAAGCTGCACTGTTTTCTACAAAACAGATTTCAGGAGAAGGGAGAGATACCGTAAAAAAAATAATTAACACGGCATTGTAACCTCATGCGCAGGGTCTTTGCCTGGTTAGATAGGGAAGATTTGGATGACTTCTTTCCAGGGTTCTTCATTACTACATATTATAAACATTGGACTGTTGCATCTAAAAGAAAAAAAAAAAGTCATAATATTTTGTCACTCTCTTATCGTGGCTGCCAGTCTATTTACAGTACTTTCCTGGCAATTCCCTGAGGCTAAGGAAAGGAATGTGTCTTCAACATGCTGGTTGAACTCTCTGTTCCATCAAAGCTAGCTAGTGACACCACCTCCAATATCACAGCGCTGCTGAAGACTGTTGAACAAAACAGAACAAGCGATCCTGTTTGCCTGTCCTCAGAGGGGATTCCTGGCTTTGCATGAACGAGGCATCCCGCTTAAATTGTGACTGGTGTTTAAAAGGTGGAGGAAAGCATGTTTTCACAAGGAGATCTGTGTTTAACATTTGTATTGGCAGGTTTTATATGTCTCCTCGTTCAGAGGTTTCATGATTAGACAGTCCTTCAAGGATCTGGAGTCTGTGCCAAGTACCTAAAAGTTGCAATCGTACACTTCAGGCATCCAAATCTTTTTGTTTATGTGGCCTCTGAGTTACTTCCGGGACTAACCATCCTTTGTAAAGCAGTATTAACTGAAGAGAAGTTATGGTCCTCGTTCAAAGATGCATAACAAATTTCCAACAGAGCTGAGGAGACAACGCTGTTGTCCTACATTCCAGCCACCAGCTACGACTTATTGTTTCTTCTGCCTGTTTATTGATCATGCATTAATTTATTAGCTGCTTGCCAGAAGAAGGCCAGCTGATAAGCTAAATATGTGAAAAGAAATCCAGCATATCCAAAAGAAAACAATGTACTCAGGAGATTTGTAGTTCTCGCTTAAAAGGAGGGCAGATAAGAGAATCATGGGGGTGGTGCCACCTCCTCAAACCTACAAGTTCGTGAAACTTCTTAATACGTGGCTGTACAATTCCTCCTTTTGTTTCCCTGCCAGCTTTAAATCTCATAATATGTGTCTTTGTTCCCCAAGCTTTTCTTCTTTATGTGAGTGTTGCCTTTTATTTGAAATCTGTGTGGCTGCACAGGGGAGAGTAAGTGCAGGATCTGGTCCTTAAAGCTGCTACCTCACGTTGCCAAGTAACCAGAGAGAGAAGATGGTCTGTTTTCCAGGGGGGCAGGAAGGATCAAAGTATTTGTGTGAAAGGATCATATGTAAGAATTTAGATGTGCATGTTTAAAGGAAACACGGTTATTAAAAGTGAATGCTAAGAATGTGCAAGAAACGGACCTTAAGAAATATAGTACGAAAGAGCTCCTTTTGCTTTCCCCTTGTAGCTTGTAACCCTTCGGTCAAATTAGAGGTGACCTGTGCTCTTAAGCATATGCATATGCATAGTCCCACTGAAATTTCATCCTTTGGCATCTGTGTGTCATTTGTGTTATAGTGACCCACCTGAACTTCAGTGAGGAGAAATGTTTTCCACATCAAAGGAAATAACAAGAGAAAATGGCTGAATCTATCAAGAACTGTATCTCTACTTGACATTAACCACTTAATTTTGCTATTTTCTTGTACACAGCTTTGTATCTCAAATCCAGACATGATTATGTTTTCAGTCTTTGTTACATTCTGCTGATAAAAAAAAGAACACCATTAGAGTTAGTGAGTTGTAGTTGAATATTTGTGTTCATTTTTCTTGTAGTCTCTTCTCCATAGAATATCTGTAATCACTTCTATTTTTAAAAAAATAACAAAATAACAGATAGACTCCATTATATACATATACACATAGAAATTTAACATATAATTTGTCAGTAACAATAAGAAGTATTATCAGATATATGGGAGAAACAATGGCAATCAATATAGCTACTTTCTCTGGAAGCACTCCTATCTTGGGCCTGTCCTTTCAATGACTGCTTCTTTTTGTTGGCTTTTCTGTTGCAGAGCCTGGGGAAAAGTGCGCTGTGCAGTGGAGAAGTTGAACCCAACACAATACGGCCATTTAGAGGTAATCTGTACCCTAAGGTACACTTTCTCACATTTGCAAACTTCACAGCATCTAGAGCTGTAAGCTGAAGCCCTGATCCAGCGTGACTGGCTTTGGCAGACCACGTTACCTTCTGTACCTTCCCTTGACAATAAAGAGCAGTTAGGCACCTACTGTAGCTATGTAGGTTCATCCTTTACACACACACACAGATAAGAGCCTAAAGTGAAAGACCATATTACCTTATCCGAAGGATATCATGCTAGATTTTGACTTCTGTCCCTTTAGAAATGAGAACTAAGATTCTCCCAGGTATACACATTGGATTTATAAAAAGTCCAAGGCGTAATAAGGAATATGACAGAACAATATTTGGTGACAAAAGCTACTTTTTTATTGCTGTACAGGAAGATCCTCAGAAAGAGCTTGGGTCAAGTTTATTGCCAGTCCACAACACTTGGCTGCTGGAGTATTCTCATTGAGTTGGCTCACATGCTCCTTTCCTTGGGATTTGCAGGACCTCAAAGTAGCCCAAGTCTTGAGGGAATGCTTACTTGCAAAGTCAGTGGATGTGGTCCCCTGTGGACATCCCCATCTCTTCTGCCTATGCGTTACCCTCATGACAATGCCATGTGGTAAGTAACACTGCATTTCTTGAGGAGCTGCAAGGATGAGTAAGGACTTGGAGCACCACTCATATGAGGAGGGACTGAGAGAGCTGGGACTGTTCAGACTGAAGAAGAGAGAGCTCAGGAGGATCTTAACAGTACTTGAGGGAGAGGATAAACAAGACAGAGTCAGACTCTTCTCAGTGGTGCCCAGAACCAGGAAAAGAGACACTGGGCACAATTTGAACTACGGGAAATTTCATTTAAACGTAAGAAGAATCTTTTTTACTGTGAAGGACATCAAATACTGCAGCAGGGTGCCTGGAGTGGTTGTGGAGGCTACATCCTTGCAGACACTCAGAACACAACTGGACACAGCCCTGAGCAATGATGTCTAGGTGCTCCTGCTTTGAGCAGGGATGTTTAGACTAGACAACCCCCAGAAGTAACTTTCAACCTCATGCTTGTGATGTTGTTCTGGCATCTATGAGGAGCGATGAAATTTTAGGCAGTCTTAGCATGGTATCAGGTGCCCATTGAAGAATTCAGGAAGAAGATATGAATATCAGATATGGAAAGCACTTTGGACATCAGACTCATTCTGGAAAGTACAGACATTGTGTCATGACTACACACAGCATGCTGTCAAATGCATGCAGGAAAGCAGCTGGAGGCAGACAGGAATCTCATTCTCTGCAAGTTAATTCATTTCTATAGTAACAATAGCAGACATATATCTTTTTCCTTCAGAGAAGTGATGACCAGGTTGACATTGTAAATGACTTAAAAAAAGTCATTCTTTTCTCATTCTCATTCTCATTTCTCATAAAACATTACAATTATAAGCTGTGTACAAGGCACATCTCCCCTTTGTACAAATGAGGTTTTATACTAAGCTTGAAAATCAGACTGAAATTCACACCAGCCAATGGGGTTTTCTAAGAATAGCATGCCCATACTATTCAATAAAACAAGCCAGCATCTGAGAGCATTGGTTAATATGGCTAAATTGTCAGCCACCAAGAGAAGGTGGCCTTTCCCACTCCTGTTCAAAGCAGTCCTTCCATGATGCTATCGCTTGAACCATGTGCAAGGAAAAAGCACCATTTGGTCCATAAGAAAATTCTTCCCAGGAGCGTGGCAACAGTTAAAGAAGTCTGGATGCTCATAGGCCTGATGGTCTAGCCTGTGTTTTGGTGCCACTTATTTTATTATGACCAACCTGAAGACAGAGCACCTCATTCAGATCCAATTTCAAGATAAAGGCCAAAGAAGAGACATTCTCTATAATGTCTCATTTTGCAAAATTTTGGGGCTGTTAAATGTTAACAAGGAAAAAAAAATAAAGTAATTTTAAAAACCCCCACACTTCCCTGGTGCTAGAATATTTCCATGCAAAACATTGTCATGAACTATATGGGATTTCCTATGCTCTGGGTTTATTCTGGAATGTTTCACAACAGAACCTGATAGAGCTCCATCAAGTTCAATGGATGAACATCATTTTAAACCAGATGAGGATCTACTCCTTTCTCTTTGTATGCGTGTAAAATTATCATTGCAGAGAAACAGTAAACAAGTAGAGGCCTTTCATCATAAGAAAGAATTTGAAAACAAGGTTTCTTGGGACATTTTGGAAGGAATTTCTATTTTTGATTTGTCTCCTGTCACCCC
>NW_009603675.1:0-11228 GCF_000690535.1 Cariama cristata
CCCCGCCTCCCGCCGCCATAGACCCTGTGAGGCTCCCGCCCGGCCCCCCACCTCACGGCGTCCCTCACAGCAGGGCAGTGCTGGCCCTGAGGTGAACCCCTCACCATGGACACTGAGGCAATCCTGGCTGGGCTTTCTGCCCTGGTCGCCCCTCTGTACCCAACCTGGATTTGGTTCTTTGTGTATAATGTGTGGGTTTCCAGGTCCCCACCAAGGCAGTGTCCCAGCCGCCTGTGAGACCATGGCGGGCCCCTTAGCCCCGGGGAGCCCTGGAGCCCATGGCAGTGTCCTTGTGTCCGCCTGCTCCTGAGGTCTCTCCTGGCTGAAGCGGAGCCTTTCCCAAGGAGAAATGTGCAACGGATTTTGGGCAGTGCCTCAAGGGGCTGAGGGCTATTACAGGTGAGGTAGCCGAGGTCTTTCCACCACCTCCTCCTCCCCGGCTGGCATGACTCTCCGAGCAACCTTAATGGAAAAAAAAATGTACCGTACCCTGTATTTACGGTGTGAAAGAACAATTAAAGGAAGCTGTTTCAACGGTCTAAGTGGAGGAAGCGCGATAGTTTGATAGTTATTGATCCCCTCCAGACAAGCATGCTGCTTTGTTAGAGCTGGAGGAACTGAGCCTCCCTCATCTTCTGCAGGGGAAACGGTGAGAAAAAAATAAAAGAGAAAATCATCCAGTAAATTAAATTCCCAGGGAATTACGCAGGAGGAAATGAAGGTGTATAAACAATGTTTGGTGGTACAGTAATCTGTAACAAGACAACTCTACTGTTTCGCTGTCTCAGATTAAAATGAACGTTCCCATCCGATTACCCCACGAGCAGGAAGGTATTGAATTGGTGCTTATGCCTGTGAACGCAAGGAGAAACAGAGAGAAGAAAGAGGAACAGGAGCATTAACAGCTACTGTTAAAATCTCCCAGGGAACATGATTTTGTGACTTAGGTGCCGCTTCCCGGTGCCTTTCAAAGCCAAGCGTGGAGGTTATTCCCCTGGTTGACACCAGTAACAGCCAGGGAGACCGAAGGGCATCCTGGGGTCCTCCGGGGAACAGCTTGATGGGGGAAAAGGGGGGTGTTTTGGGCAAAGATGTTCTCAAATGTGATTGTCGGCTGGCATCTTGCTTCAAGGTTTTATTACAGCGGTGATAGCCCCGGCCCTGACTCGATGGTCCCGACCCGGCATTCAGCAGAGAGGATTCCACCACCGGAGCGGCTGTCAGCTCTGCTCGAGTGCTGTATGGGAATGGAAAATAAATTACCACTCCGGCCGTGGGGTGAGGCTGAAGTACGCAAACCCTGTGCTGTGGGAGCACGCTCTGCATCCGTGCTGGCTGGGAGCAATCCGGCAATTTGAGGATTTTTCCTCCGTAGCTTGAAACCTTTGGTTTGTGGTCCTGCCGTAGACTGAGCCGTTTTAACAAGTAAGCCAGCGATCTCCCTCTTGCAATTAAGCCGTAAGCGTATGCCCGTGCACATCCACGTTTATATTTTCTTTTAAAGGGTGGGCGCTGGTTTGGTTGATACGGGTTTGGTTTTGGTGAAGAGACTGGATATTCCTGGCACTTCAGAAAACCGGAGCAGGGCTCAGGATCTTGCAGGACCTTGGCAGTTGTCTCCAAAGCAGCGCCGCGTGAACAACAAACTCTGGCAGCGCTGTGAATGGCATTGTGGAGCGGCTCTCACAGCACCCTAGCAACAAGCGCCGCAGCTTGGCAGGATCAGTCCCAACCGCTAACGAGATGAAGGGGCCTCCGTTCAAACGGGGTGATTAAACGGCAGTAACTCCAGGCAGCTGTAGTTGGTTCCTCGTCGTCATGAAGCTGCTCAGCGTAATGAATGGAAATACCATATTTATGGCACACGGTGTTGGTGCGACTCAAACTGTACGCCATAAATCGTAGGTTTTGGCACCAGTGGGTGTGTAACGGTGCCGTTACACACACACACGCACGCAGACTCTCCGGTGTGAGGCGGGTGCACGAGTGCGTGTTTCCAAGCAGGATGAAGAGAGACGGGAATGATAACACGATAAGCGACTTAATTAAACACAACGGAGCCTGAATAGATAATCACGGGCCTGTGCTGCATCTTCATACGCGAGGAATTGTGTCTCTTTTTAAGTGGGGAGAAGCAAAGCTCTCAAAAACCTGCCTGAGTGTTTACATCAATTTCCCGGTGATTGGCGAGGAGGGACCCGGCACACTTGATCAAAGCAGGCAGTGCTGTTGCCTGAACCATGTGCCAATAATGGGAGCTATAAGAATCTTCTGGTTTTTTCACCCTGCCATCGTGTGGGTTTGAATCCAGGCTCTCTCCCTTCCCCGTCCGAGACTGCCGAAAGCACAGGTAAAGCAAATGCAGAAAGGCGTAGCGTGACTTCAGCGTGAAACCCGGCAATTCTAGTCGGATGCCTTCAGGAAGAGGCTGCTTTTCTTTGCTGTCTCCTTTTCCAACACTTCCGATTTTCATTGAGAGAGGGGGCATTTTTATGGGCTAACCACAGCGCGTGCAGCATTTTACTCAGAGCCTGAAATTCACCCCTTTCCGCAAGCAAAGAAGCCGAAACCCAGAGGGGTGAGATTCAGGCTGTACCGGGGGGCTTATACCCGGTCCAGGAGCAGATTTCACCCCAGTTGCGTAACGATGCCATTACACCCACTGCAAAACGTGTATCTTGCATAATATTATTCCACCTCCGGTTACCGAACTTATCCAACATGTTTAGGAAGTTAAATCGTTAGCTGCCGAAATGAACGGGACCTGAGCGTCTACAGCACGAATGAGTTTCAGAAATCCCCTGCCGGATCTGAACTCAGCGATGTCAGCGAAGGGATACAAGTCAGCCCGGCGCTGTCATTTCCTGCTGGATACAGCACATTCTGCACATCCTTTTTTGGGACAATTAACACTGCCTTTTCCAGACCCATCCCTGATATTTTATCGGAGAATAAAGACTCTTTTTTCATAAAAAAGTCCATAAAATGAAGAACCAGTGTAAAAGTGGCTGCATTTCCAGAGGTGCTATGACGGGCTGCTGGGCTTTGAGAGTATCTCAGGACTCACAAAAAAAAAAATAATCACGCTTTTTTTCATCATCAACGCATTGTAGGTTGCCTTCTTTCTACAAAGATGGGGAATACTGTTAGGAACTGCTCTGTGTTAGAAGAATTTCCCATCTTACAATTGCTTTGTAGGGAACCACAGGATAATTTATGTGGGAAGGGACCTCCGGAGTCACCTAGTAAAGCCCCCCCCCCCTCAGATCAGGTTCCTCACAGAGTTTTCCAGTTGAGTCTTGACCATCTCCAAGGATGGAAGGTTGTACAGTGGGGCAGGGCGAAGCGGATTTAACAGAATCAGGGCTCGTGTGTGAGGCAGCAAAAAAAAACCCCACGCCGTTTCTTGCCTCGCCAGTCTCCTCTCCTCTCCAGGCTGCCTACCCCACACGTGCACACCGCTCACCAAATTTTAGCTTTCCTCAGCATTTTGAGCTCGCAGCCCAATTTCATTCCGTCAGCTGTATTATTAATCAGCAGGCTGCAAATTATGTTGCTATAACCCACGTACTTTTTGTATTTTAAACTGAAAATAAAATAGATTGGTGCATAGTAAACAAATCCCAGCTTTCTGGGAGAAGCACGCAACTGGCGTAGCAGAGCAAGGGGAGCTGCGGGTGCTACGAGGCCAGGACAGCCGGGAGCTCACGGAGAATGACCTCATCCAGGCTGGACCTCCTTGTCAGCAAATTAAGATAATTAGCGGAGTGCTCGTCCAGACAGGCTCCGTACAGATCCCGGGGTAGCAAACACACCTGCGAGAGCATCTCCCTCTTGCTTCTCACCCAAAGTGCCACTTGGTCTGCGCAACCGAGGCGGATGAACCCAAACCCCCGAGGTTTCAGCCCAACCAAGCTGCCACGCGGAACTACCCGGAGAGCGGGGTACGGCACTTGCCTTAGTCATCGCCTCAACCCCAAACTGTACTAAGTGAATAGCTCTTTAAACAGAGGCTGAAAAAAAGAAAAGGACAATATAAAATATTTAAAAAGCTCTTTGACTTCCTAACCTTTCGTGCAGAAAAAGGCCATACAAAAATACCAAAGGAGGAAAGGCTGATTAATGGTTGGGCCGGAGCTATTCTCCCATGTCCATGTTTCCTATTCAAACTAAGTTTACCGTCGTAAAGGTCAGTTTATATTTCTAACGCACATTAGGAGGGGAAAAAAAAATACCATTTAATAAAGCATATGCTTTTTTCCCTCCTGTCACTACGAGGTGCATTGCTTAGTGGAGCTCCGGTGCAGCTTTGGTGTAAACACCGGTGTAAGGCACCACTTGAGCGTGGTCCGGCTGCGTTAGCTCTGGTAGCTCCACTGAAATGACTCTGCGTTTGCACTGGTGCTGTCAGGAAAAGATGAGTTCCCCAGAGGGGCATGTGGCAGTCATGTGTGATCAATTACCCCGGAGTAGTATTAATGTATAAAAATAAAGTGGAAATTAAAACCAGCAGGACAGGAAAGCGCTGCGAGTGTCAAGCTGGGGAAATTAAACCACTCTAACTCGCCATGTGCGCCTTTCGCTCCTCCGTGCGCGCTCTGATTTCTCCCCAAAGTGCTATAAATCAAATAGGTATTTAAATGTCGGTGTCTACAACGCAGCTGGGCAGCTTCGTAGGTTGGTGGAGCAAAGCAGCCCTCCACGCCGCTCGCCCCGCACCGGCTGCCTGCACCCATCCCGTCGGGATGCTCCAACACCGTCGTCGGTGCACAGTGCCCTTCCTCTTCCCGCTACGACTGAGGACATGAAAGATGAACACAAGCTCTTTGGCACAGGCACCACATCTTCCTCTTTTTTTTTCCCCTCCCTACTTTTAAAACACCAAGGAAAGAGCTCGTAATAGTCTACTTCTTCGAAACGGGAACACTTCAAAGAAGGAAATGTCAGAGTACAAAAATCTATCAGGCGCAAGCGAAGTATTACCCCCAGCCCCTCCAGCTCCGCCAGTGCTCTGCAAGGAACGGAGAATTAAATGGAGGAGGAAGGATCTGAGAGAACTTCGGAGCTGCACTGAATCCAGGGCTGGATAACGTGGTGGAGGACAGCACAGAGCAGCTGGTTTGAAGAATAATCGAGCGGCTGAGCAGATGTGATGCCCAAATGTCGAGCTCCTGGGGATGAGTCCATGTAATGAAAGCAGTGTCAGCACCGCAACCCATTTACTTTCCCTTTATTGCAAATGCTCGTTCACTGCCTTGTGCCCGCAGAGCCCGTCCCCGCTGCTCTCCCTCCCTGTCCCCTCCCCGCCACAGCTGCACCCAGGCCTCAGCACCCTCCTCGCGTCCTGAAATAACGCCGTTTATTCACTTCTTCCTCCGTCTTCCCATGTCACGTTTGATTTAACGTCGGTGTCAGAGCACCCACTCACCAAACTGGGCTGAGAGCAGCAACTGCTGCCGCTGGCTGGCTGCGAGGGATCCCAGCCTGCTCCTTCCATCTCACCGGCAACAAAACTAGTCGAGAGCAAAGCCTTTGATTTCCCAAACTGTCACCAATTTGGCATCAACTTCCTTGAAGGTTTCCTTTTTTCTTCTGTCTTCTTAAACTGACCTAAAACTGCCAAAGGAAAGAAAAAAGATTACATCTCTCTCATGTAGTAGGCAGCCACCTTTGTAAATCCCTGGGAACGAGCTTGTCACAACTCCCCGGTACGGGGGGATGCCGTTAGAGCAGCACACCCACATTTTCCATCGTTTTCTACCTCTCACTATTATTTTTCACATACGCTATAATCAGCTTTTACAGACCGTGAACGTTGCACCCAGGAGCAGAGGCGCTGGCAGGAAAAGAGAACCCCGAGGAGATGACACAACTCCCAGCTGCGTGTGCTGAGGGGTTCCAAGGATGGCCACGGAGATCCCAAATTTTGCCATGGCGCTTCCCAGTTTCTCTCCCACCTCAGTGTCAAGTTTGTCACGAGCAATTAGCGCCGGCACCAGTGTGTCTGGGCAGCAGGAGCTCCCGCACGCCTCGGCATCACCTCCTTTTCCCTGCCCAGCATCCATCAGCGCCTACCTGCTTACCACACAAGCCATTTATCCTAGCATTTCGGTCATTAATAAAGACGCTAATTAAAAAGCACAGTCTCTGCCTGCCCATAACCCCCGATGTTGCTGGTTAAGCCGTGGCTACTGAAGCCACAATGGGAGCCCACGCACAGCGGGAAGGGACCATGCAGGATCTACGACGCTGCAAGGCGATTTTGGATGCTGGCACCCGGATCAGCTGCGTTCCCGATCGCTCTAAACGTTTTGTACCTATAGCAGAAATCCAGCCACGAGAAAGAAAACCAAGAGAATTATTTTAAACCTTGTATTTTTCTTTCTCAAAGCAGATGCTTTTCTTTTGCTGTGGCTGCCCCCAGCATGCCAAATCCAGACGATGCCCAGATTAAACAGCATCACCTCAAAACTCCTGTTTCCCCACCTTTTGGGGCAAAACCCTTGCAGTCCTTGGATCCAAGCTTAGCTTTAACAAAGGAGCTATCCCAGGAACAACTTGCCTGCTCACGTGGGTATTTTAAGCGTTTTACCAGCTCCCAGCATTTGCATTCCGGCTCGTTTGCAGGACTGAGCCTGCAGAAAACAAGCAGCTAGGTTATCTTTTGCATAGACCTTCACAAAGCATTGCTCTAAATTACCTGGGAGAAACATGGGAAGGGAAATAAAAATGGGATTTAGTCAAGGTCTTTCTACTCATAGCTTATTTTATCTATAAATTAAAGCAGAGCAGACTTTGGAATGGGAACAGCTTCCCTGAGGTCCCAATTAAGAGGGATGGCTTTGCAGGAGCCGCAGTGGGTATCCGAGGGACTGGGCGAGGATGGAGGGATTGACGGATGATAATGAAGGAGCTGTTTGAACATGTGCAAGTGAAGTTCTCAAATGACCTCAAGCAGCCTGGTTTGGGAAAGCTGTGCTGTCTGCGCCGGGAGATGTTATCTCCTCCGAGAACAACCCAGCTGAGGCATCATCCAGCCCTTTGTATTTTAGATCCAATGTGTTGGGAATATTTCAACGTGAGAAATAACCAATGCCAAGTGCACAGCAAGATAAATTTATTTTTTTTTCCTCCTCCAAGACCGGTCATTTCCCTGCATCGCCATTCTAATTGTAAAGAGCGTTTTTAAGCTTAAAAAGGCATTTTGGAACTTCCTGACCTCTCAGATCCTGTGACATACTGGAGCTGAGCAGTATTTAGCTGAGTTCACCTTTTAATAGAGGGTCAACTTGAATTTACAACTCAACCCCAAACACTCCAAAGCTGGGAATGCAAAGGGGTCAAGGAGCAGATGCCGACAACCACCTCCCTGCAGAGAAGTCTCCCAGCCCAACACAGTTTGGCTGGGAACAGCATCTGGATGTCGCAGAGGGAGCACATTTGAGATAATGCCCAAGGTAGCTTGAGAAATGAGCTTTTAATTAATACTACTGTGCCTTTTCTAGAGGCTCTTAGCTGGGAGTGCAGCAGGGCAAAGTCGGCAGCGATGCAGGGCACCTCTCTTCTGCCCCAAGATGAGAAGATGCAAAAAAACCTGCATCTGATGTGCTTACGACGGCAGCACGGCTGTTTGGGGAAGAAGAGCTTGTAAGACACTCGTTTAGCCCAAAATTGCTTAAACCTTCCCTCTGATGACACCGGCGTTCTCACGCACCAGCTGCAATACTCCAGGTTTCAGTGTGCCTTCAGCAATGGCCCACGGGCGGCCCGAGGACAGGATGCGGGAAGCGATGCTGCGGTTTGCTGGCACGGGGCAGCCGCCGGCACCACGACCCGGCATCGCAAGCTCCAGGTCACCACCAGCGCAGGAAAATTTGGCTGCCGATGAGGTGCTAATGATGACAGAACTGTGAACTTGCTCTTCCCCGCCAGCCGGGTCTCCTCCGGCCATATGGTGCTGGACAAGCCTGGCAAGCCCTGGCCATCGGTGGAGGTGTGCAGACAGGGTTTGAGCCCCCAAATCAGGCATGGTACTGATACTTATAGCTGAGGGTCCCCAGCTGTCTCCATCACCACCTTCCTCCCAGGTTCCTGGAGTTGGATTTTGCTGGAGTTGTTGTCCAAAAGGGATGAGGACGCAACTGCTTCTGCACACATCTCCCTGCTGCCTTCTTCCAGCTTGGAATTAGCCAGCAAGTCTTGTGTGTCCTCACGGACCAAGAGATCATCCCAGGAGTGCCACTGCTGCATGGGACATCGGCGGTTGCTGGTGGGGACATGTGGACCGTTTCTCCCATCCTCTCCTTTCTTAGGTGGCTGGAGGCAAAGGTTTCACTGTGCTGGGCTGGAAAGCAGAGCTTAGGGCTCTACTCCTCAGTCTGTGGCTCTCACATCCATGTTTTTCCTCTTGGTGGCCACCAAGAAAAGGCAAGGAGTATGTGATTTCACCGGAACATCTGTTTTTTGATGCACACGGTGGTTCAGCATCAGGAAAGGGTCTGGATTAGCCAGGGCTGCTTTTATGTGAGTTGAAGGAAGCATCGGCCCTGGTCCTCCAGAGCCCTAAAGGCTTTTCCAGTGCTGGTTTGACCTCCCTCCTCCTCCCAAGCTTACAAGAAGGGAAGATATTTCCAGCTGAAGAACAAAACCAGAATAACCAGCTGGGCCACCAGTGCCTTGGGACTGGAAAAGACTCCAGCTGCCAGACAGCTTCTACGGAAGCAAGTCGTTTGACGGCAGGTGAAGCCTGGGCAGGTTAGCGGCAGCAGACCATGCTTGACCTCTGCCTCTGCAAAACCTGCTCTGGGCTGAGTCACAGCAGCCCTGAGGAGGATTTGTGTGGCTCCCTTGTAGAGTAATTCCCTACAACATCCTCCTCCATCAGCGCTGGGTGAAAAAAAAAGAAAAAAAAAAATCAACAGTCTTACTTATCGTAAAAAAGGAGACAATTTTCTAGGGCTATTTCTCTTGCCCAAGGCGTGGGGTGAAGCGCGGCAGCGTGCACGCAGAAAGCGAAGGATAAGAGGCTGCTCAAGCCATCTTACGGTCCCTCTGTCACCTCCCTCCATGCTCTTTGTGCCTTGAAGTGCTATTTTGTAGAGCTGGAAAAAATAGGAAATATCTTCCGCAGCTACCAAGGGAAGATCTCCCTGCATGGGCTCCCCATCCTTTATGCAAGGCAGCCTGGCTTCTCCCCACGCTGCCAAAAAGCCAGAACCTCAGCTTTGACTGGATGAAAGTACCCCAACTGAAGGCAGATGAAGGGAAATATTGAAACCAGCATAATAAAAAAGCAGCGCTGCGATCACAACAGTGGTGAGCGGAGCAAAGCCTTCAAAAACCTGCGTTTTGAGCTTGATCTGCTCCAAAAGTTGGCTCTGCAAAGCTCGGCAGCTTTGCATTCCCTGCCACCTCTGCACTGCGTGCTTCCAGCTTTAAATGAAAGGGTGTTCTGCTGCGTTTTCTGATGTTTCTGATACTATTTTGCAGAGCATCTCTCCTACGCTCTCCGTTTCCAGGTGAGCTTCCCCAAGGTTAATAAATAATATGGTCACGGGGCGGAAATAAAAAAACCACGCAGGGGAGCAAATGTGAAGTGCAGGTGGGAGAAACACGGACACACATGGCTTCATGTGGGGAAGGGCTCCTGCAGCAGCATCTGCACGGGATTCAGAAGCAGGGAGCCATGGAGACAGTGAAGTTTCCCACTTCTTCCCTGTTTCCCATTTCTTCCCCGCTTTTGGGCACAGACATCTCAAAGCTCTGGTCAACCATAACCAGAAGAAGTGTCAGAACATGGAGGAAAAACCCCAAATCACAGAAAACGCACATCCCGTGTGCTCAGGTAAGGACCCAAATTAAAAGATGCAAACCATCGCTAAGCAAACGATGTTGCTGGAAGATTCGCTACTTTCAGCTCGGTGTCCGTGACCATGAGTTGAGTCTGTAATGTTTGGCCCTACAAATGGTGTCACCAAACCCCATGGAGCAAAGGGGGAGGAAGATTCCTGCCAATTTCTGGCAGCAGCATCCCTGGGCAAGGAGATGCCAAGAAAGGGAAGAAGAGTGGGACCGGCTTAGAAAAGAGGGCGAAACGCAGGGCCAGAGCTTGCGCCAAGCAGCTCTCAAGGCCAGGCACAAGGACAAGAGGTTTTTCTGAGCCGTGGCTGGATTTAAGCTGGATATTGAGAGAGGTTTCTTTCTGTTAAGGCAGAAAGATCTGGACTTCCCAAGTCGAAGGGGAAAAGGCGAAGCCAAGTGGATTTAACGTGGAGCTTGGCAAGTCAACAAGCAAAAAGCATCGCTTCTTGGAAAGGTAAGAGCTCAGGGGAACGTGGGGAGGTGGTTACACTTTGCGCTGCAATCTTAACCCTCGGCTCACGGTATGGCCTTGGGAAGTACTTTTAACACCCTGACAACTCGTTTTCCTTTTGTACAATAGGGATAATACTACTAATCCATGCTTAAGAACCACTCCAGACGTTAACATTAAGCCATAATCACAAGAGAACCCCACCTGGCATGCTATACAGTACAAAATATTATTAATTTCAAGTTGCTTGTGTCAATTCAGGGGTGGGAAATGCTGAGGCTCTCATAGAGGTGCCTGACAGAGAGCTCAGCCCATCCCAAAGCAGGAAGAAGCCCCATGAGCACGTCACTGCAGGTGATGGAGCAACCAAAGTATCTCAGAACCTCTAAACCCCTCCAAGAGGGAAGGACAAGCAGGTGTGGGGCCAAAAAGGGAGGGAGGAGGCCCAGAGCCAGGTACCCACCAGCACAGAGACATCTCTTCGATGCTCTTATACTTTATGAATAAACCAGGGGTCCCACCGCATGGGCTCACAGCTCGCTCTTCGCTGTTTAAATTTTAATTGGCACGTGCATATACATTCATACCCAACCAGCTCCTGTCTGAGATGTTGCCATGGCATCTTCCAGCCCCAGGCCCAAAGCACCGGTGTTGGGCCGCCGGATTATTCACGCTCGGCGCTGCTGAGCAAAAGCGGGGCGGGGGGGGTTTCATAGCTGGGATGCACCAGCATGGGGAAAAACAGGTTGGTTTTTTACATTCATGGGGCTTTGAAGAAACAATGAAGTTGCTGCCGTTCTGCCTAATTACCCACCTTATTATCCGTGGGGGAAAGGAACGCTGAAACTCCAGCAATTCCCAAATTTCCCAGTTGCTGGGAGGGGAGAAGCGAGGAGAGCTCAATGGGGCTGGGTCA
>NW_009603675.1:11259-48583 GCF_000690535.1 Cariama cristata
CCGGTTTCAGGATGCACCCTGCGACGAGACCCTACAGCAACTCAGCTGTAGGGTCAGCACTTCCCCAGCTGCTCATGTATATTCCCATATATCACATCTTCCCGGGTGCGGGGTCTTGGGGCCGTTTCCCGACAGGGAGCAATCCTGAGCCTTTCTCTCCTTAAGCAACCAAGCAACAACCAGAAGGAAACACTGCTGCAAAGAATAAACACAAAAATCAACATCTTTTCAGCTTGTAACATTCAGCACATTATTTAATTAAAAAGCCCTATTAAGATCAGTGTGATTTCCCAGAGGGAAAACATATTTAAATTACTTCGGTGGCTGATGCTTGCTGCAGTTATTGTAAGGCAGGGAGGTGGCTCTGCCGCGGACACCCACTGCACCCGAGAGCGATGAGAGGAGGAATATTTTTAATTCCCTGTGCAGTCAGGTTACGAGGCCACCTTCGCTTTGTTGAGTCTTCCCAGGAGGCTGCATGAGCTTCTAATTTACAGCCTATCTACTTAGACACATTTAAATGAGGAGCCTTTGCACCCTGTGTAAGTTTTTTTTGGGTTTTAAAAGCCTTCTGACTTCTAGGATATTACAGGAATACGTTATTGGGCATTGCGAAAGAGCTCGAAAATGTAATTTTGATTTAAGCTCATCTGGAGGCAAATGACTCCATCGTCTAGAAGAGCAATTTTCCTTACAAGGCACCTGGAGGACTTCATCACGAATTATGGATTCATTTGAAGGTGAACCTGGTTTATCCACAGCAGGTGTCATCAGAAGATGCCCAATCTTGGGCAAAGAATTATTTAGAAGTTAGAAGCTCACATGGCAGCAGCAGGGAACAAAGGGTCCCATTAGTATTTTACTTCCTTACTTTTTTGTGAGGGTGCAGAATCGGGCCATCAGACCCTCCATCCAGGCTGCCAAGACAACCGCCACAACCACGCTCTTTCCAGATGGAAGCAGACAAGAGACTAGCGATAAACTCGCTCTTAATTAAACATTTGTCTTGCAATTACATACTTCTGAGTAATTATCGCCATCAAGATAAACACCAACTGGATTACACAGAGAAGAGACAGACGGTAAAGGTTAACAGGTCTTTTTCTCCCTTTGCAATTATTCCTGAGATCCTGCAGAGGGAAGGGCAGGACGTCCGGAGAGCCACTGCCACTACAGGGGAAGAACAAGCCAATTCAAGGAAGAATTAGCAGATTTTAAAATTACAGGACTGAGAGGATGGATGATGATTTCTCTGAGGTCTCAAGTCCAGGCTCAGTGCAACCTAGACGACGGCCAACAGCCTCCAGTGGTTGTGCATCATCCCTCCGTAGCACCTTCCCCTGTTTTATTGGCCATAAGCTCCAGGAGGGTAAACCTGAACCCACAGCTTCACTGCAAGGTTTTGGGGTCTGCAAACACCCAGGTTGGAAATCCCCAGGGGTGGCTTCAGGTTATTCTTCTCGTCCCTCTTCCTACCCCAGGCCATCTGTCCCCACAGCGGGGTCAGCATAACAGCTTCTTCAAACACAATCTCATTCATCTCCCCTTGAATCATCCCTTTCTCCATTAAGTAACCCAAATTCCTCTCTTTTCCCTTACGTTAAACTTTTTTAGCCATCCTCGCTTCCATCTTCTGGCTTCTCTTTCATTTGTCCTAAGATGCAATCAGGACCTCACAGAGAAAGGGTCCAAGCCAGGTCCCACCTCTAATTAGTACACTGACTGACAGCTTTCCATTTCAATTAACATTTCTAGCTTCTTTTTTTTTTAATTGTCTTGCTTTGCAGTAATTCATTCCTACTTTAATCTGTGCACCTCTGTGATCATCAGGTCTCCTCTGACATACTGCTGCTGGCCAGCTCATTCCCAGCCTGCTCCGGTTTCTCCTTCCCAGAGATATCTCTGTCTGTCATCATCCCAGACCACGGCACGAGGAGAAGGGTGAGGCAGCGTTAGATGCACGAGCGAGGGAAGCAGGGTTGTCTGCAAATCGGATTTTAACAAAATTCACTAATGCAGCACCTTGAACTTCTGGATAATTCATGGCATCCAGCTGTAACTGAGAAGAGAAGGAAGGAATGCCCAGAGATGAGTTCTCTCCAGAGAGACCACGGCGAGCTGTAAAGCAACGAGAAACCGGACGGAGATGTAACACCTGTATGCTCCCATAGCAGGTATCACGCAATTGCAGCAACCCTGTAAGTCTTCCTGGCAAGCCCGCGCAGCTCAAGGTGGAGGTGCTCTGGCATGGCTGAAAATATCACGTAGAAAACCAGACTATTAAAACAAACAGGAAAATATGGATTATTAAAACCAAACGTGAATAGTTTGAATAAATCTCAGACTTGCACAACTGACTTGACGTCACACTTACTTGCGGCCGTCTCCCCCCGAATGAATCATCCAGAAGCAAACTGCAGGTCTCTTCCCTGCTCTAAACGAATCATTTTTCTACTTTGGAAACAAAGACTGCACAGAAAAGCGACCTCGGTGCGTTCCCAAAGGTTAATCTGATTTGCTGAGCCACAGCTGAATTATTAATGATTAGCGCTGTGGTTTCTATTAAGGAACGAGCAGACAGGTAGCAACCATTACGCCAGCAAATCTTTTAAGCCAGCACAGCTCATGTCTATGAAGAAGCTCATCCAGCTCCTGGCCTGCTTGGGCCACAGGGAAATTTAATTATTTAGGTTTCTCAGCTGCTGCATAAATATCAAACATAAAAACATTAGGTCATAATTGAAATGCTGCTGCTCAGCACACAGCAAGAGAAGCTGCATCAGCAAGGATGAGTGAGAGGAGGCTGGCCAGCGTGAAGATATGCGAGAACAGGGGCAGAGCTTCTCCCGTGAAGAAATTCCCCCTGAAATTTATGAAAAAAGAAAATAAAAAAGGCAAACTTTGGAATGGATCAATCCACAAGACTTCTACTGAGCATGAAACAGCCCTAAAATATTGCCAGGGGAGTCCAAGCAGCTCGAGTTCACAAAGTGATGTAAAGGCCTGGACTTATCATCACTTATTAATCCCACATCAATTAAATAAGAAGCACTACTAAACTGGAATAGAAAAAAATTTCAAGTCATTGCGTTGCTATTCATCACTACGATACTCCACTAGTTTTATTTGCATTCTGTAAATTCATGAAGAATTGAGGAAAAGGGAAAACCAATTTTCCTAGTGCAATTCTCAAGACGAGGAAGCAGAGGCTACGACCTAATACATCAAAGTACAAATGCACTTAATTGGTTTCGATCATAGCTTTCCAAAATACTTGGGGTTTTATTCAGCTTTAAAAGCAACACATGTAGGAATAAACTTGTTCCATGTTTCTGTCTATACATATAAAAGGCACAAGTGCTTCTGCCTATACATAAACCCCAGCACGTTTAAAGTGGTTTCATTTCAACAAGTTTTTCTGCATTTTAATTGCATCCCAGGAAATTCTGTGACACAAGTTAGATTAAAAAAAAAAAAAATAAATCAACCAGTTAATAAGAAAGTACCATTTAGTTTTTGTACTTTACCATGGAAAACGGTAAGCCTGATTACAAGGATATTAAGTTTTGTAGCTCCTTAAATATATATTCTCCTGGTTATCGCATGCCATCGGTTCCAAATTTAGGCCAGCTCTTGGTTTTGGTTGCAGTCAACGTGTCTTAAGGAGTCTCATCCAGTAAGAATCAAGCACTCAAGGCAAAAAAAAAAAACAAACCTATAAATGCAAAACTGATTGAAAATGATTTACGATTGCAATCACCATGGTACGTGTCAAGATTATTTAGTCCCATGAGCCATAGTAAGCACGATCCTAGACAAAAGTTTTTAAAAATTTTTAATTTTTTCCATTTTTTTAAATTAAGAGAACAAATCAGAGGGTCAATTGGATAAAACTGTCCATGGGAGAGACACCTTTCTCAACTCAAAGACTCTTCTGTCAAAGTCCTTGATATCATTTACCTTTTTTATCCAGCATTCCCTTACGCGGTTATTTACCAGCTTGGTTCAATATTAACTCCCTATAAGCGAAGATCCAGCACGAATGACATGAAACGCTCGTTTTCCCTTCCTCCTCGTGGGCACTATGAAAGGGAACATGTGCTCTCACAGATGGAAGTCACTGCCTCCTGAAATAACACACAGCTAAACACCGAACTAAACACTCACGGGTAAGAGCGCTTTGAGCATTGATTTGAACAGATCATTATTTCGATCAGCGCCACTTCAAAAGCGGAGTTAAGGAGAACAACAACAAAAAAACCACCACCAAAAAAAAGGCATTTTTAACCAACAAAACAGCAAAGTAACAGGAACAAAAAGCATTTTAAAAAGCAACTTGGTTTTGTCTCAACTTTTTAGATGCATGCGTGGGTTCCCGACGGGCACAAAACCCAACTCCCCCGGGACAACGTACGTCGCTGTCTTTCTTCTTCCATCAGCGTGGTCGGGCAGTTCATCAGCCCTGCTCCTGCCAGACTCGTACAACATTCCTTTCTCCCTCTCAGATGCCATCTTTCCCGTCCTCCAAACCCCTCCTCCGTGCACAGGGCAATAGGATTCAGTTTGATTTCTGAGCAGCAAGGCCAAATTTAACAGACATTTCTTTTTCATCTCTGCTGAAGACATCAACCACATCATAGCAGATTATCGCAAACATTAAGTTCTGTGTTTTGTCCAGACCAGCCCAAGGAGGTAACTTTGCTCACCCAATACATATTCATCAACTGCTTCTCCTGTTCCTTACGGCTCCCGCTACGTCCAAGGGAGTAGAGAGCAATGGGTGTGAAAGCACGAACCGAGCCCGCGTCCTGAGCAGAACAGATTAAGGCTGCGGGAAGATCATGATTCCTTTCTCCTATATCAGGTAATTAAATTTGTTTTACCTCAGTTTTATTTCCTTGTTTTCAGAAGCTGAAATATCAGAGAAGTTGAACATTTGGAAGAACGTAAGTTAGCACTGGAAAGCGGCAATTTTGCTGTATTTTGGAGGAGTATTACATTAAACCACCTGTCAGAAACACTTACTGGTATCTAGGGCTATTGCCAGTTGCATGCTGATGAAAGACACGGGGAACACTAGCCAGGGAGAGAAAAAATAAGTAAACGTACAGCAGAAAATAGTCATCTTTTGAGGCAACTCCTAGAGTTGAACATTTTGTCCCCAAAATGCTTTGGAAACACCACAAACTCATTCAAGAGAGGAGACGGGAACTCGCTGAGCACCTGGGACACCAGGGCATTAACGCTTTTCCAGCTCACAAGTCGGCGTGAACTTTTTGCAGAAGAAAGGTGGAAGGGTACAGTAAGTGACCGTAATCCACGGTTATACCTCCTCGTGAGAAGGAAAGAAAACGCAATGGTAGGATAGGGGATTAAAATAATGAGCCCATTTGTGAGAATCTGCCTGAGGGAAAATAGTTTACAAAATTAAAAACTCCATAGTAACAGACTGAAAGCTGTTAACCAACATCTAATTAATCACAAACTGCAACCCCCATAACTAAACAGTAAAAGGAATTAGAGGTAAGAGAGAAAAAAAAAAATCATGCAGCAACCAAGCTTACCCAGACCAAAACAAGTACTATGGGAAAAAAAAAAAAAAATAATCACCATAGTGATGATACCTGAACAGAAAAAAAACCCTTTTGACGAAACTATCAGGACTTTACTGTGAATATCCAAAAGCAAGGTTATGTTGTATACTATCAGGTTTTGGTTTTTAGTATCTAGCAGAAGGCAAGCTCTAGGATCCCAGCCTCAACCTAAGTTTATAAAAAAAACCCAAGCAACAAAACCCTGTCAGCAACAAGCAGTCATTAGGTTGTGGTGAACACAATCACACTGCATGCTGGCACAAGCAACGCTCAGCCATTTTAGAAGCCCAGGTTAGTCTTTGGCTATAGTTTGCAATTACTGCGGCTGTCAGAGGGCACGGTCACTGCAAGCTTGCCCGATTTCTGTTGCTCTCGCTTTACTCCAGCCTTTAAATCTGCCAGTGCAGATTCCGTGCCTGGCCAGAAGGTCCCGCAGAGCTGCCGCAGCTGCATGTTTCCTGTCCCTAGGGCTACACAAGTACCACAGGGCTTTCACGAGCCACAGACCTGCTCGTTTGAACAGTGAGGAACCAAATGTTTTAAGAACAGCAACTTTTAAATAATTAAGAAAGGGTCTCTGATCTTTCCCTGATTATTGTAATACTAATTGAAACATTAGACACCTGTGTCTCAGTCTCGTTTGCCCGTCAACAAGTTCCCTTTTAAGCCTGCCATAACTGTCCCATATACTTAGACCTCTCCTTAAAAGAAAGTGTTCACTTGGACATGGTTTTTCTGGGCCTATTTGAGGCTTTTTTTGCTTCTTCCCCACACTTTGAAAGTCATATAATCACAAAGTAAATTGCAGAGGAAGAAAAGTCAACATGCTGTAAATACTGAAATAGCCCCATATCCAACAGACCAACCTCCCTCTAGGGACATCTATGGAACGGGATCCCCTCCTGGTGCAGGCTGGAGAGCTGAGCAATCAGGTGATCAGAGGAGAGCAGAGAAAAACAGCAGTTGGGCTGCTGGACGGTCTGCAGCGAGTCACCTGGAAATGTCAAAACCAAACATGAAATAAAAAAAGGCAAGCCAGTGCAACTGCTTTACGAGGAGATGTCTTTTTATTAAATAGAAGGTTGCAAGTCTTGAATCTTGAAAGATTCCTAAGAGTACATGAAGATGGGCAAAACAAAAAGAAACCCCAAAAGGACTCGATAATCCATGGGCCCAAACCTTTATTTAATATAAAATAAGTTTTGCAAAAAGCAGATGGACACAGCTGACACTTACGGAAACTGATTTTGCACATCCTCCTATGCTGTGTGTTATCTGAACCTGAAATATATTCCAATACGATGCAGAGTAGAGACCTCAGCTTGGATCTCAACGTACCACAGCAAAAGACCAAAAAAGAACCCCCAAAACCCAACCACCCCATACATACAAAAAGGTGGGAATCCAGAATTATATAGCACTCACCAAGATCTCTTTATTGAGAAAGTTCAAAGTTCATTCAGGGTCTTTTGCTTATTAAATTGTCATCATAACACTGACAGGGTACAAGAGGAGGTATTTTAGATTAGAGGTTAGGATAACAGCTGATACAGGCTCACGGAAGAAAAATACTTTTTCATTTTCAAAACAGTTTTGATTACTTGCAGAGTTGATATTTATCACAATAATTCTACTCTGGAACTTACTACACTAGTAGGTCACTTGAAAGTAACCTTCTATAATAAAAACTGTGATGGGTTTGACCAATATTTTCAAAGTGAAAGTCAACATTTTGACCCAAAGAACCCGACTGCTCCGTTTCAGTCTAACAGGTTGGTCCGAGGGAAAAATCTGGCTGCATGATGAAGTATGAAAGCCACATGGCTAACAGAACTACCTATCATCAGTCTGGAAGTGTTTAAACCACCTCAGATCTTCCTGTTCAAGCAACACAGGAAACTCCAAAACATACAATTAGGATGAGAAGAAAAAGATTAAGACAAGAAAATCTGGCAATTGGTTTAAGGGATTAAAAAAAAAAAGAATCAAATGCTTCCTCCGAGTAGCTACAGAGTCTTAAACATGGCCTCCAACTCATAAACACAAAAGAAACATTATTAGCATGCAGAGAATTTAACTTTCAAGTAGTGACCTGAAAAAGTGATTAAAACCACCTGTGACCACAGGCACACCGATTGCCTGCTTGGTTTGCATTTGTAATATACCAAAAGACAGTAGTTCCTCTCAAGTTTTCAAAAGAAAACCCAAATACTTCAAGGCCATTCGATATCGCCACTCCTAATTTAGGATAGATGTCTGAAAACACCACTTCTTGGTCCTCACTGCTGCCTTTTAGAAAATAAGAGAGCTGGATAGGAATGTCCACACAGAGAATCCTTCTGCATCTCAAAATACTTCTGCCTTCCGTATCTTGGGTAAGCAGAATACGGAAAGCTCGTTAGCAGATGACGTAACGGACAAGTCTTGAGCCACGAACTTCTCTCACCCTCTGGCAGTGGCGCAGGATATTGAGGATGCTATGGAAGCGCTTATCCACTTTCAGTTGAGTGAACTCTTTGATATCAGCCTCCACAATAAAAAATTCACCTGGAAAACAAATAATGACTTTGCTAGAGAAATGACTGTAGGATACACTTAACATTTCACAGGCAACAATACAACCTCTTCTTAACAATTCCACACGCTGATTAAAAAAATACAAATCAGTAGGACGGCCTCACACTACCTCAGGAACTTTGTTCTACTTTCTAAATTTGTCACCAGAAAGAAGAATTAACGACCTTCCCGTTAAGTTCAACTCCCCTGCATCGTCCACAGGCCCCACTCAGCGAGCTCCATCTGTTGTCAGCTCTATCTACTAATATCTCTCAAACCATCCACGCTCCTCTATTGGTCTATCAAGTCCGCAGCAGTCCAAAACACCACCCGGGGCCAGACGGAAGACGTTCCACAGATGTGGATACTAGAAAGTCAGTTGACAGCACACCTTGAAGAGCCTCGACGCGTAACAGTAAACTTCTCTTTGAGGCCTTGCCCATAGGTGTTCTGCTCTTAGTGACATCCAAAGCACTGACCTGAGCAAAACCAAAGAGATGCTCAGGCTCTGATTAAAGATCATAGCACAGCTTTACGAAGAAAGGCATGATACTTCAGCGTTTCAATCACGGAACACTGTTGAGTAGCAGCATGATTTGAATCCCGAGTAGTTGCTTTGCAATGTCTGAAATAAAGCTGTGGCTTGATGACGTTCTCTCAGCAGGCACTCAAGTTCTGGATTCGGCCCTTTGCAAATAAAAGGACAGAGCCCTGCATACATCAGAGCTATGCAGCCCACCATTCCCTTGACTTCCAGATTTGGAAAAAAAATAATTCTTTGTTAATTAAGAAAATGTAAGAAAAAGACTAGCCACATGGAAAGGCATCCTCCCTGTGTCTCTAAGAAAATGGCATAGGAAGGTCCTGCATCAGAGCTGGCAGCCCATCCCTTCTTGTAGTTGATTAACTACTTCTAAAAGGAAATTCTCATTATCATGTGCTTGTAAGAAACCAAGGCCTTGACTGGAGTTAAAGCATTTAAAATGCCTGCAACAGAACCCCAAGTCCCCACAAGCAAGGAAGGAAGGAGTTCTTCTAAGTACTCCATAGCTGTATTCACTACCGGCGATTTCATACTCAGTCTTTATTCACTGCTCTGATAGGAGATAATTATAGAGCTAGTAAAATGGCTGTACGCTTAATACTACCTGTAATGTGGCATAAGGTTTTAACCACGCGTCTTCACAAAACCGTAAGAAAGAAAAGCAATCTGAAACCAGGAACATGCTAATTAAGGTATAAGCAAGAAATGTCCAATTATCTTTAAGGAGAGGAAGTAGAAGGAAATAACGTATTTTTCCATAGTATTATGCTTCCAAGTCTAACAAGAAAGAAGCCACAAGGCTAGGGGTGTTCTAGCTTGGAAAAAGAGGACAGCATTCTCCCTCCTCCTTTTATCCTTAAAGTAAGGCAGAGGCAGTAGCATCTTAGATAAGACAGAGCATCTCTTCTTTCTATTAAGTTATTGGAGAGTCCTTCCAGTTTAAGTGAGGAGAAAGTAGCTGATGCTAGCTGGAAAGCAAAAGCTGCCAGGAAAGCTTTTATTTATTTATTAAACAAGTACAAAGTAGCTTTACACAGGGAAATCTGTGTTTTTCTGTAAACGTTTCATCTTGAAATTTCATCTTGAGTGATCTAATAGGACATGCACTCCACTCCAGAGGAGCATCCAAGGACGTGATGGGCATTAGAATGAAGGTCCCAGAGTGCGTAGTGTTCCGCAAAACATTCGGTAGCCAGAGCTGAAGAATAACAGATCGTGTTTTCTCACAGACTGGGCCATTCTGAGAGTTTAAGAGGAAGTAGAATCTTCCAGAGATGATAACTGTCAAATGCTGGAGGTCTTCCCTCAGGTGAGAACTATGCTGGAAGCTCAACGGAACTTGGGACACTGCCGAATTCACATACAGGGGAGAAGCGGAAAGTTTGTTTACTAGGAAAAGAAAAAAACCTGCATAACTTCTTAAAATAGAACTACAGTTGGATAGAGAGCATTTGCAATTTCCAGTAATAGGGCAATACACCTAAACGGTGTTAGGAACCCGGGGAGAATCTGCATACTGGTTTTGTCGTCTGTTATATCTGGGGGAAGCATCAGAATGTCCTGAATCTGTGCAGAATACGGTTTCTTCTTCTATTTGCCCAGAATTCAGGGCAGCAACATTCAGCATAGCAGGATCTTTTTTATGAAGAAACCAGCACTGGATAAAGGGCAATGGTTTGGTTGGAAACAGTAGGTCCATGCACTAAATAACTAGCTAAACTAACTGAATCACCTTACTGGTTGGAAGGTTACCCTAATAAACCAGGCAGCATCTTTTCTCATCTTGAAATCAGAGGAAGAGGTTGGCTGGCAATCAGCCCAGGCTGAGAAACTGTGGGAATCCTAAGCAGAGAGACACTCACAGTAGAAATTTCAGCAAACAAATCAATGAATGCACAACCTCATCCTGAAAAATGCAACGGATAAAGACATTTAATCATTTCGTGCTGGCCAGATAAGAACCATCTGACAGCCTGCCAGACCTTTTCTCTAGACTTTCTAGATGATTAGTCACAACAAACAAAAACAAAACAAAAACAACCTACCACATACACACACACACACTCTCTCAGATGTTGAATGTCCTAGTTTCCTAACTGAACTTTCCAACATAAACAAGAAAATAAAGACTGTTTCTCAGGTACTTGAAGAAATTAAAAGCCTCAGTTTTTCAGACTTAAAAAAAAATACTTTATGGTTGAAATTTGTCTCTGACTAGTTGGAGCTTTCTCAAGTTGCTCGAAAGGTTCCTTCATTGCAGTCAAGTCTGCCGCGGATCATGGTGCAGACTAAGCACCATTCCAGGCCTAGGACGGCCCTTCTAGTGTTTTTATATATATATATAAAACTGTATAGCCCTGGGCTCAAACTCCTTACTACTGTCCTGAGGACAGTAACAGTTAAACCTAAAAGATACTGTGAGGTAAAAATGATGAAGCAAGTATTTTACGAAATCCCAGATTAATATAAGCCAGTTAGACTGAAGCAAAACTTGTCTAGAGAACACCCAAACTATCAGAGCCCAAATCAGAAGCCAGTCACGTGAAGCAGTCTAGCTGCATGCCTTTAGCATGCATTTATTAAAGTCCTTTACAACACTGATTTTCACAGGACATGTTTATCCTAGAGGTCTCAAAACAAAGTGCCAGGCATGTCTATCAAATCAGAATTCCTTCCCTACAGAAGAGTTGCATTGAGAATCTAGAAGTTAGTGATGTTCTCACCATACTACAATATCGAGAGAGTCTTGATGAGCAAGAAACGCAAAGGAAGGAAGAAAAAGTTGTAGTTTGTCATAAGATGACTCCCGAGTACCCAGTGAATGCTTAGAGCAGAATGTTCTTGCATTCTGTCCAGGACAAAAAAAAAGGAACCAAAAAACCCGAGAGGTAGGTGCCAAGGTGTTGTCAGAAAAAGAGCTCTCTTTCCGTGAGACAGAAGAGTTTGCTCCACGCTTTACGTCTGAACTTGGAAACATAAGGGCATTCTAAGGACACTGCCAAGCTTGATATGCACAGTACACCCCTCCAGGAATAATTACATACTTGTTCTCAAAAGAAAAGGAATGTCAAAAAGGAGATTTTAATATTAGAGATTTACTGTGCCACATATCTTTGGAAAAACTAACCTGTAAGTACAACTTGCTTTTAAATCGAGACAAAGACATTTTGGTGCGTTTTCACTCCCTCCATGCTTTTAAGAAGGGAAAACTTCTTAAGATTATCAGACAGCTCTGTCTCTTCCACAAATCCACTGCAGCATGACTGATTACCCAAGATTTCCCAACTTCAGAACAAATCGTTAATCTTTCACGTCCATTCTAGCTTAAAAACTGAAAACACAGTTTATACAGTTTGGTTATCAAACTAAGAGTTTCCAGAACTTGTAGCGATTCCAAATGAAATCTTTGTGCATTCAAAGTTTTTGCTACAACACACCATCAAAGTGACATGTTTTCAGTGAAAACATATAAAAAGTAACCAAGTCAGTTACGGGGAAAACTCTTCAGTCAAAACAATAATCTTTGTTGCTACAATATAAGACTTTATGCAGAAGAGATGACTGGATTTTATACTGACTACCCGGTTCTGTGGAGTAATAAGACATTGATATTCCTTATGGCCTAGAATCTGATCTGGGGCTGAATCTCGTTTCTGTTCTCCTCCCCTTATAGCAAGGAAGAACCAGAACTTTCATTGCTCCAGACTGTCGAAGCGTCGTTCGTCCCCCATCATGGACAGGGATTCTCCAGGGCCAAATCTGATTTAGACTGTGGCACCCCATGCTGGGAAGGGAGGGAAAGCCCTGCTAAGTCTACAGATTATTAATCTTTTTTTCCTGTTCTCCAACTGAGAATATGCATAAGCAGGTTTTCTAAAATCTTTCAGGACTGATGATTTTTAAACACTCCCACAGGTTAGACCATTCCACAACCTACCAGAGTGCCTGCACAGACTATTTTCTGAGAATAAGATGCTGTAAGTTACAGTAAAGCACAAAAAACACGTGCTGTCATTAGTCATTCAATATTTCAGCCAGTATTATTATACTTGTGCTGCAATATCGAAGTGTTACGAGTACGGTACCAATAAAGGAAAAAAAAAATACCTTTCGTATCCTTAGTTTCTTCTTCCAGGAACCTGTGGTAGAGATTTCTGACTGCTCCATTCATAGATTTCAAAGGCTGATGCAAGATCTTGTACTTGCCCACCACAGCCTTGTTCATATCTTGAACAACTGCATTAATCTGATCATATGTTAAACGACCTTTCATATACCTACAAATAAAAATAAAAATCAGTAATCAGTAAGTCACAAACCAAGTTCCATGTTTATTTTTCTCTTTCATCAGCCTTAATTGAACATGCTATTCCTAAAGAGGCAGTTTCTTCTGCTTTGTGTTAATGAATAAACGTAGCAGTTAATTTTGTTCATTTCCTTGATTGCTTAATAATCCTGAAGGTAAAAAAGCCATGATAAAACCTAGAGCAGAAAGATGAAACTTTAGAAAGCTAAATTAAGAAGTAAAAGCTTAAGCTGTAAGGAGCCTTTCAACATGGAATAAAGGTTCCTTTTATAGCATACCACTTAAACTACAAACTCAGAAAAAATCATGCAACTTTGCAGAAAACATAGCACGAGTCAAAACTGAAATTAAATGTTCCTGCCTAAGAGTGCAATTTGGTTCGTATTACAATCATAAATAACCTGCGTTTGATCTTACAGACGTTCCTTTGGGTTTTTTTGAAGAAAAATCAGTTTTGTGTTGTTTTCTGTATTTTATTGTGCAGCCTACTGAGCTATACAGACACAGTTCTGCACTACCACCATTCGCTTCAGAACTTTCAGAGCATTTCATAAAACTAGTACTAAAATAATAAGATCTGTTGATAACAGCCTAGAGGTACAGGAAACAGAAGATAAAAACAAAGTGATGTGGAAATATTAGAACACTGGAATATTTGCAAGTAAGGCTATTCAGTATTTATAGATGCAAAGGCATGCATTCAAGGAAGAGGAAACATGCTACAAACTGAGAAGCTATTATATGAAAAAGAAATCTGAAACTCATATGACAAGCAGTAAGCTAAATACAAACCAAAACCTCCCAAACACTGCAGTAAAAGCCAGGGCAACCTTGCAACTTGAATTATCCTGTGATCACCATTCAGTCGCTACAACAAACCAAATTTGGCTGTTTGCATTCCGTTCAGTATCAGTTTGCCGATGTGTGGAGTTAAGAAAAGTGTTACAATTAATTTTAAGAATGAATGAGGTTCTTTAGATCAGTCTGTCAGGTGGCTAAAAGCTGTAGGACAATAAGACTGAAAAGATCAATGAACAGGAAATGCTTCCCTCATTTTAATTGGAATGGAAAAACTCAGTCTTTGGAAAACACACAATTTAAAGCGCAAGTAGCTAATCAATTGCAAATTCAATATTCCAAACCAGAACGCGGGCAGGCATTCTACAGTTGCCAACTAAAAATAAGTGTTTGCTGTAGATTTTAATAATAGCCAGTCCCTGCCAGGGACACAGGTCTGCACGGGATGTGTAAAAACTCCTGAATTCAAAGCAATTGCTCTAATTTCAGACTGAATTGCCACAAAGTTATTTGCAGCCGCTTTTCAACTTTATCGATACTTTGATTAATCCAGATTCAAAAGTTGGAGGTGCAGCCATTTTTATAACAATACTCTGCTTTGCACACCTATCTTTTCGAATAAAAGCAGCACTACCACCTCTGAAACGCAGTCCCACGCAGCATAAACAAGTAACCCAGCCTATAACCACAGAAGCGCTTTGCCTGTATACATTAACTGCTATTTATTGCTCTATCCACATCCCTTAGCCTATTTATAAAGTCCCAGGGGAATGCGCTGAGCTATAAAGATTAAGGCCAGAGGTATAAAATACCTGTATTTAAGTTCCTACGCTCCCACTATCAATAGACATACAGTGAGCACACTTAATAAAGCCAAAAGAACACCTCAGCTCATCCTGAAGCAGAAAGAGAACCAGGGTTTGGTTGCCTAAACCTAAGAACCGTTGTTCTCTTTGAGAAGCCCTCAGGCATCCAAGATGCTCACACAGGGCTAGCAGAGGGGTTTCCAGAAATTTCAGTCACTAAAGATCTGGCAGTACATGGTAAAGCATCTGCAACAGCGCCAGACGGTTTAACTGAAACGCGCCATTTAGCAGCTGGGCAGCTGAACTGTTTTTTCTGGTTTTGTCGACTGTACTGACTAGACGTTCAGCGACAAGAGTGGGAGTGGGGGCACTCCGTGAGCGTGGAGACACCTGTGTCACAGACACTTAAATGTAGGCGCCTTAATCGGAAACGAAATTCTGTCAAAAGCAACTGGAATTTTTCTTCTATGCATCACTGTAAGGATCATAAAACCTCCAGCTGTTCCACAGTCTTCTCATGTTTCTATCTAGCCACGGCTAGCAAACCCATAAATGCTGACATTTATTTCAGTCTGTACATACACTAATATAAAAATATAAAGTTAAGAAGTTCCAAATTCATCCATTTAATTTAGATTTAAAATAACTTTAAAATCTGCTTCACTATACCAAAAGCAAAAACATTCAGAAGTCTTTTTTTTTTTTTTTTTTTAAAACGAGTGACCCAATTTCTTTTTTTAAATCCACAGAAAGCCTTTTCAAAACATTTTTTTCTCCATAGGTATGAAAACCAAAGCACAGTACTATGTTCTTCAAAGAAAAGAATAACATCAATATATCACCTATATACCACTGGAAAAAAAAAAAACCAAAATGATATAAATCTCCTAATGGCCAGCCCTTGCTGCCTTAAATACGCGTAGGCTAAAAGAAACATGTATTCCCTCAAGTTACCATCTTCCGAGCCTTGAGAGTTATAACGAATGTGCAGATTCTAAAATATCTTAAGTGGTAAGAATTTTAGACACGGAATAAAGCAAGCATTTTCCTTTGCCTTGAATTCAATGTTAACCGAGACGTCAACTGTGCAATTTCCTTTCTCTTCCTCCAAAAAGCGCCTTTCCGCAACAGATTTGAAGGGTAACATAATTTGCAAGTTTCTTACTGTGCGAAAGGATTCGATTTGATCAAGGTTACTTCATCTCTGCACCTTCACGCAGCACGTACCTTTGTTAAATACCTGCTGCAGAGTTCTAAAACTACGAAGTCACTGAAGACTGTATATCCCTTTCAGTGCCCTAATGATGTTAGAGATAGATTCTCCTTGATATTCAGAACAAAGAGGGGGAAAACCACCTAGATTTTTCGGTTATGATCTATCACAGCTGTGGTAGGAAGGGAGAGAGGAATAAAACTCTTGGCAGACACAAAACCCACGATAACCAGCTGGTATGGGATTTACACACATATGTGATGCATATGCACGGTTGTGCTTTATTAAGTAGCTCAGGCAGGCTTAGCATAGGCACAGTCCTGTACCAGCACAGTCACACAGGTCCAGAACCAGAGCTAAGAGAATGTGTCAGGAGTGAGAAAATTGGGGTTACAAACATTTGCTGCTTAGATTTGATTAAGTAGTATGTGAAATTGCAATCTTAGCGGACTCTCCCAATCTCGTATTACAACACTGCCAGGCAACAGGAAAAAAAAAACCAAAACAAAAACCAAAACCTGGTAGATTAACAGATCTAGTTAAATTCATGTAAATCTTCCTTCACAGAACAAACACGCCTTTCCCATCTTAATAAAAATATTTCTATAGCCCCACAAGCACAGTTGAAGATGCAACATTTTGATAAATCGGCCATGAATATAAGAGGATCCAGCTGGGCTCTGTCCCCATTCTCCCCACCCACAAACAGCAGGGGAAAACCTTCCACTTTCGAGGATGAGGAAACACTTTAAGGAGCTCTCAGGGAAGATCATAGCTTTAACTGGAGGTTAAACCAACATTTGGCTAGAATGGCCTATACCTACTTCTCTTGCCTTAGCAGAGATAAAGACCAAAAATTCCCGTGCTCCAGCTTTACCTTTCCAAAATTTTAATCGGGAGAGAAATACCTAAGGGAGTAAATCTACCAAATACTAGAGGTGATCTGCAGAACAAAAAAAAAAAAAATCAGGTGCATGCACTTTTAAGAAATAATCAAAAGAGTCCTTGATCATTAGCTCAACATTCAGGCTCCTTCATTTTTTGGATTGAGTAATTTGGTGGAAGAAAATGGACCCTGCTCACCCAAAAGTTTTGAAAGCTATAGGAGAGACGATTTGAAAGCCTTGAGTAAAACACAGACTCAAAAAAAAAAATTCTTATTGAAACAAGTGTTGTCAGGGAACACACTGAATCTAGAGTCTAGATAACAATTTAGCCTTAGGCACCAAGAGAATTTTCTCCTTTTCGCAGAAATATTTATCCTTGTCCCAAAAATGTCATTTAAGAAAAGTTATTCCTACATGACAGACTTCAGACAAGGATATCCATTAATCAGGTCCTGATGGTAGGGGGGCAAAAAACCCACAGCTTTCTATTTCAGAAATTTGGGATACTTCAGTGGGAGGTGTTTTTTGCTTTTAACAACTCTGATTTCTTTTCCTGTCTCCAAACAGATTGATAAGTCAAGACTTGAAGTTTTCAGAAACCAACAGTCAGGTCAAATAAAAAGAGCATTTATCATTATTTTTCCTTTTAAGTGTAACCATACCTTTCATCTTAGATGATGATGGCTCTTTTTTTTTTTAAATGTCAGTTCTCAAAACAAGAAGAGAACCCATCTATTAGCCAACAGATTTCTGTCCATACAATTAAAGTGACTTTTAAGATAAGAGGTTTGGGTTTTAACTGATTAGTTCTGATCTTCCTAATACATACATAAAAAAGAACCTAATTAGCTCTATTAATTTCATTTTCAGATTTGCCAGTATTGCGTATAAACTATTTGGAGCTATCATCATGCATTTCATCCCGTGGAACATTTAGCATTACAAAACATCTCTCTCAGTCTCAGTCCTGCAAGAGCTCACTTTCCCAAAAGCTACCGTTTGCCACCCAAACTGGCATGACAGGGCCTAAGAAAAGCCAGGCTTACTTACGTAGGAACATTTTCAAATTCTTCCGCAGTTATTAAGGGCGCTTCTTTAATATGTCTTGGCTCTTTTGTAGGTTTCTTTGCACGTTCAGGTTCCACAACTTTTGTTTGTTCTTCACATTTCACAGTTAGCCCAGTGACGCTGTAAAATGAATGAGTATTAAGTGTATAAATAGCAGATAAGTAGTAAGGAGAATACCATTATATTATCAAGTCTGCTTACTCACAGACCTAAGTTCCAACCCATCTGTTAGGCTGGGTGAACGTAATTCACGATCTTTCCCGAAAGAAAAATAAAGCAAGCAAGCCTACTCCATTTCAAATTGCATACTTTAGCTGACTTCATTATAGCTCTTCATTTCCCTGCTAGAGAGGCTGCTAGCAGGTGAACTGGAAGCAGTCCAAATGCAGCACAGAGCAGTTAAGAATTCAATGTACCATTACATTTCACAGAACATGAGGCCTCGCTTTTTATCAGATGAACCACAGCACAGAGCTGCAGCCTAACAGGCAGATTTGAAATACTTCACAGCTCTTTGAAACAAGTTCAAATCTTGGAAAGCCTGACTCATCCATTAATCTTTTGAAGCAAAGAAATCCAACACCATCCAGCAAGCTGGGATTTTTATTTTATTTTTTTTTTAGGCAAGATCCCAAAAGCTGAGGAATTTCCTGCTTTGGGTGATTATTAGAGCATTATTTTTATAAACTCACCCTTCCTCCAAACCCTCAGCTTAGAGCCTCAAAGCCCGAGTTATTTGCCAGCCCCCCACCTAGCCGCTCTCCTGCTTATCGCTAGGAGGACAGCAAAGAGGATGCATTTGGCCAAATTTGACGTTATTGGGCTGAGATGTGCAACAGAAATAACTAAAGCAGTACCGAGCTGACCTGTCACAAAGACCTGATCCTCTACTTTGATCTAACCTTCCCACAAGAAGAGATCTTTGTTTGATGGCGGGGGGGGGGGGCCTACAGTCAGCGAACGACACAGCAGTGCCCCATGCGCTGATCTGAAGAGCTGGGATTTGATGTGTCGCTTGACGGGACACCCCCAAACCCCATGTCCCATTTCCCAGGGAAAACTGGAGTGTGGAGGAGAGCGAGTGCCACCTGCTGGACTCCCAAACTGGCCTGTGACACAGCGACAGGGAAAGCTCTGCCCTTCTGAAATCTAGGACACCAACAGTTAAATTCATTCAGATGTAAACGTCTGAAAAAACGAGGTCCTGCACAAAACTCATCCTGGCATCCTGGAGCTAGCACTAGTGGCAGGGAATGTCAGCAAGGAAGAGGGAAAGGGAAAGGTGGGGATTTTTGGTGGTGTTGGAGGGGTCTTTGGAATAGAAAGATAAATGCGAGGGAGGCGAGTTCACATCTTAAAACTTCATTCCTCCCTGCCATCCTCCTCACTGCAACAAACCTCTTCTCTTTTCTAGACGATTCCCCATCCCCAGGTACTTCTGCTTCGGGTTCCTACCCACTACCTTGCCTCTATATTGCTGCAGTGGGATAGTGCATATAGAGTTCACCGCTGACCTGGCCCATGAAAAGAAAGAACTGGAGCTTGGATTCAGAATCTGGCTTTGGTGCGGTGAGAAACTGCTCTCTCAATAAACACCTGGAATATAAAGGGCTTAAGATAACCTTGAACTTGCTTTTTATTTCTGTAGATTCCTCTGGTAAACAAGAACATCAAATCAAGAACACGGGAGAGAAACAAGAGCTAAAGTCATGAATTGCTCAATTCCTCTGTGTGGGTGTCTTCATTCTTTCTGAGATTCGAAGGCATGTCTCACCAGCGTTCAAGTGCTCCCTCTGCTTTCTGCATTACTTATCTCATGATATTCACTCAACAGACAATTAGCACTCAGCTCCCCAAGCATTTTGGGACGTAGAGGAACAGAAATGGAGAAGGTCAATGGAGGAAGGTTTGGGGAAGAGGAACGAAGACCTATTTACAGTGATTCAGATGGATTCTGACCCGTTACAGTCTGTCTTGCACTTGTTCGATCCTCCACTGCACAACACAGCGAACACCAAGAAGTGACAACATGGGGACAATGAAGAAAATGTGCTTTCATAGAATCGTAGAATCGTTATGGTTGGAAGAGACCTCAAAGATCATCAAGTCCAACCGTATACCCGATGCCACCATGCCCGCTAAACCCACTAAATGAACACTCGAAGGGCCACATCTAAACGTTTTTTGAACACCTCCAGGGACGATGACTCCACCACCTCCCTGGGGAGCCCGTTCCAATGCCTAACGACTCTAACAGTGAAGAAGTTCTTCCTGATATCCAACCTGAACCTCCCCTGGCACAACTTGAGACCGTTTCCTCTTGTCCTATTGACAAATGCCTCTGACAAAAGGCATTAACATAAAATGTATTATTCCTCAGGAAAAACCAACACCACGAACTGACACTGACAGAACAGCAGTTGTAAGCTGGCAGAGCATAATCTGTAGAAAATTATTAGAAAAACTTCCTTAGTTTTACGTGTGTGGTTCTCTTTAGAAAGGGAAGAACCAGCTGAAGTCACATCACAAGTAACTTCTTGATCAAAAGTGTAAGACTGGAAGGGAACCAACATCCCAAAGAATCTTTTTGATATCAGAGGTGACACAATCGCTAAACAAGCCTTATTTGCATCTAAACAATTTCCAGGAGCCAATGTAAACTTAAGACAAAGGGTTTTCCTAAATTAAGAAAGTAAGTTATAGAAGGAAGGCAGAACTCCGGTGATAATTTCTGAAGAACTTCCATTCTTTCACACACACAAAAAAAGCAGCATCTGAATTGAAAGGGACATCTCTAGACACATTTTAGGAGGCTGTTTCCTAAACGGAGGGTTCATGTCTAAAGGGTTGCATTCAGAAAAAAGCTTCTGCATAAATCATGTCCTTACCAGCTAAGACTAGTCCAAGTTTCAATACAAGCAGTACTTATGCAGGTGAGAATACTGCTACACACCATGTAAAATTAGAGTTCATTTTTCTCTTCTGTAACCCTATTTCCACATCCTTAACCTTTTACTTTGCTGGAATACGCTGGTAATGTTTTCAGCCTGAGACTTATCTGGCATTAGGAGCAAGACCAGGCAAAGCTGATAGATTCAGGATGCATCGAATTCAAATAGACTGATGCATTACCTTCTGACAAGCTACAAGGGTGTAAACAAGCTCTGGGATCTCCAGATGTTAGGCTCTAGAAGAGACCCCCATCTGGCATGCAGTAACATCACTCAAAAAGAAAAAGCAACTTGCGTCTCATTCTCTCACTTGAGCTATTTTATCCTGAACAGCTTCTTAGTACAGCCCTCTCAAAGGCAGGTGGATGTCATTGCTAGCTAAAATAAATGCCAGGCTGCTGCAGGGAAAGGAGAATAAAAATACCACAACCATAACTCAAATCCCCACAGAAAGATGATTGAGATAGAGGATTTTTTTTTTTTTTAATAATATTTGGAAGGGCAGTACTGAACTTCAGTTCTAGTGACCCAGCATTTCGATCACTAGCCTACCCTTCACTCCTTAGACACCGCAACTATCAAATCAGCGTGTTTGCAATCCTAAAGCAAAGAATGCTCCCATTTATAGAAGCAGCTTTCTACTAAAATGTCACACCTGCCACTGCAAGCTTCCAGCTGAACAACTTGGTATTTTATAGATTTTACCTGAGGGATTTGTTAGGGTGCTAGCACAAGCCTGGTAGTGAACAGTCACGAGCAAACTCCAGAATCAATACCTATAAAAACAACCTTGGCTCCCAAAAGTTCACAGTTAATATACAATAAAAGGAGTAGAGCTGTACAATGCTGCAGCCAGATGCTGCCCGGAGCAGCCCGGTATCTCCACGCTCCTGTACCACATACCAGCTCTGAGTTGGTTTAGGCAGATGGGGAGGAATGTTGTCGCGGAGGTGCTGTGCTTCACTTTGATCTCTCTCAGCGGACTTCTGGAGCTCCTGAAATTAATGTTAGATTTCATCAGAAATCTGAAACTATTAATGTCAAGCAAATAAAATTAGTCTACTATTAGGGCAATGCTAAACATAATTTTTAACTTGATTAAGGGTTGTTCTTTCTTCTCTCCCCATCATCTTACCTCTTTACCCCCCAATTTCCCCAAGAACAACTAGTAAAGCTCAGAAAAACAAAGCTAAGAGTGTCCGTCCTTGCCCTCAAAGAGTCAGAGAAATCTGAGTGGGCGAGAATTAAATCTTTAACAATATATCCTAGCAGGTTTGAGCAGGGGAATGGTGGTGATGAAGAGATACTACAGGAAACTCATCTACATCCCCCAAACAACACTTTCACAAAAGACTTAACACCTGAAGGCATTGGAAATACACACTAGAACAACAGATAAATATTCTAATTAAATAGTTTTCATAGCTATTGCAAGGATGGAAAAATAGAACTGCTCTTTAGATCACAGTGTCTATTATGATAAATGTGTGCTTTCAATGTATAAGTCTTGAAAAATAAAATTTTTAATGTTCACTATGCTGGAGAACTGCTTAATAAACCATCAGTAAGCCTGATCCAAGCCCCAGTTTCTCTTGTAAGCATGTGCATCCAAACATATCACGGAGGATCTAGAAAAGAACAACTACACACTTATCAAATACACACTTATCAAAGATTCCTTTGAATCTTTCTCTGTTTTATGAACAAGAATAAAAGATTACTTTTAGCAAATTCTTCAATTTTTCTTGCTGTTGAACTTCGGTTTCCATTTTACTCAGGAGATCTTGCAAAAGAACCATCTCATGTCCTATTTTACAGAGCATAGATTTGAGGGATGGTTCTTGACCTGTCAAAGAGAGAACGTTAAGCCAAAAAGCCAAAACACCTCCAATACAAAACCAAAATCCCATTTCCCTCTCCTCCACAAGCAGTGATTATCTACTAAGTCTATGCTCCCAAACTACTGTATCTTCCCAGGAGAAGCTGCAATATTCACTGGTCAAACAGTCAACCTTCTAGTCCATACAGCCAACTGAGATCAAAGCTGCTGCAGGGAGCTGCTGTTCCCTCCAGAGAGGTTTAGATTGGACATTAGGAAGAATTTCTTCATCAAAAGGATTGTCAAGCACTGGAAGAGGCTGCCCAGGGAAGTGGTGGAGTCACCGTCCCTGGAGGCATTTAAAAGGCTTGTAAATGTGGTGCTTAGGGACATGGTTTTGTGGTGGACTTGGTCGTGCCAGGTTAACAGTTGGACTTGATGATCTTAAAGGTCTTTTACAACCTAGACGATTCTGTGATTCTAATAAAGGCCTCTCTCCAGCACTAGGCTGGAAAGCACTAAGCTGTACCCACTACTGCTTGCAGGTTGTGGCTGTGGGACACAGGTTTTAAACACAGCCTAGCTTTCACAGCTGCTTGGCTGCGGCACCCTGCTCTCCTTCACAATCGCCCTCTGTTTAGGGTTATAGTTCCTCTTCCAGCAGGAGGTTAGCCTAGATGACCCTCCCAAACAACATTTCTGTGATCCTGCGTCACCTCTATTTATGCCTAGGAAAAGATAAGAGATGAATCGAAAACATTCAGATCCATTTCAGCACCTCAGTTTAAGTAAGTTTGCTACCCACTGCGTGTTCACATCACAGCCAGGCACTCCTGTGCACCTCAGTTTAAGTAAGTTTGCTAACCACCGCGTGTTCACATCACAGCCAGGCACTCCTGGAATGCTAGGACAAGACATCTGTATAAACCTCTGTCTGTGCCTTTGCATATTTTTGTAATTAGGCTTAACATACTCGCTAATTATTTTTCCTCCTCCTATCTGGAGCTTTCCCTCCAAGTGTATAGAATATAGGGTACGTTAACCACCAGTCTTCAAGTCCCTGAGAGGAACATACTTTCTCTTAGCCCGTGCTCTCTACTTGACACCTAGTTCTCTGCTAATGCTCCCATTTTGCCATCCTTGCTCACTTTGTCGTTGTAGTTGTTCTCCTCTGCATTTTACTTGATTTCCACTTCATGTTACATTCCTTGTCTAATTAGAGCAGTCCCATTTTCTGCAAGGAGGTGAAAACCAGAACCCACTCTTAATTTCTTTTACCTATGTTTCTTAATTGAAGAGTCTTTTTAATAGTTGAAATCTTCACGTTGATGTGAAAGCATAAATCTTCCAGGTCTGAGGACGCCATATCTTCTGTTATCATACCGAGGGAAAATAAAAAAGAATGTAATAATTTAAGACAGACCTAAGCTGCAAACCCTAAGCACACAAGCAGAATTTTAAAAAGGACCCTGGTCTGTCAAAGAACCAAAGAGAACTTAAATCAAGCAGTAAATGTAGTAAATACCTTTTATTTTACTAAATTGAAAGCAGGAAGCACAAAGTGACTGGCATTAGAGAAGACAAAGTAATTTCCCTGAACTCTGGAAATAAATGCAGTGTAACATCAGTACAACGATTCCTCGTGAAACTGCTTAAGTCTTTAATATAGTAAGGTGTTCACTACTAAAGGAGTTGGAAATTTACTGCAATAAAGAAAATAAAGAAATATCTGGCTGATACAAAGTAGTTCTATAAGGCTCCCTTAGGGAGACTGCATCAGGTGATCAAGATTTAAAGAAGCATTTTGTTTTGTTTTTAAAAAAAGTGATTAGGCTCGACATTAGGAAGAACTTCTTCACTGTTAGAGTCATTAGGCATTGGAACGGGCTCCCCAGGGAGGTGGTGGAGTCACCATCCCTGGAGGTGTTCAAAAAACGTTTAGATGTGGCGCTTCGAGACATGGTTTAGCGGGCATGGTGGCATCGGGTGTACGGTTGGACTTGATGATCTTTGAGGTCTCTTCCAACCAAAATGATTCTATGATTCTAATTAAACAAAAGAAAATGTACACTTGCTTGCTAGCAGACTAAGGAGGTACAAAAGGTAGCATTATATCTCGGTTACTGTTGTGTAAGTACGCTTATTAACTCTATTATAGAAAACAACTGACAAAAACCCTGGCAGAAATCATCCCCCCAGACCCCCAGGTAACACCGTCCCCCGGCGGCCCTTGTGTTCACAGCGCTCGCACAGCTCCCTCCGGCGGGTAACCCACACCTGGAAACGAAGCTTTCATTCCGCTTTTAGTCTTAAAATCCTACGAACTAGGACCCCTGCTGAATCAGCTATTAGAGATTTGCCGATTTCCACACTTCTCATACTTTAGGAGAAACCGTTACAACCCGCGGCAGCCCCCGCCCTTCGTTTCGCCTCACGTCCTAACCCAACACGAGTATTTCCCGCTCCAGCGCACTGCTCTCACCGCTGCGATGACCGGAGCCAGCTCGCTGGTGAGGAGGAAAGCGGTTTCTCCACAGAAAAAAACCCCGATCGGGCCCCGCTGTTCCCCGGCGGCGGCGCCGCTTCAAACCCGCCGCGCTCAGCCGGCCGTTGGGAGAGCGCAGGCGCATGCGCGGAAGGGGAAGGCGGGAAGGGCGAAGGGCGGGAAGTGCTGAGGGAACAGCCCCCCCCCCCGCTCCGGTGCCGCCTCACAGGGCTCTTCCCGCCCTCTCAGGAACCGGGATTCCACCAACAAAAAAAAACCCACAGCGCTTATTAATTAGTCAGAGAAATTCAGTTTATTTCGGCATTCAACAGAAGACAAAGCCCTCGATAAAAATTAAGGCGCTTTTCAACATACACATACTCATACTGGTATGTCTTCTATAGAACATCATCACCACCCATCGATTTTTTTTCCTCAGGGAGGGGAGAGGGAAGGAGATAAATAAACAGCTTAGCTTACACTTACCCCAAACTCCTTTTTTCTAATTAGCTACAAATATAAAGGTTTATTGCTAAGGATAGACTGCTTATCTCTCCAAAGAAAAAAATACGCAAAAACTGTTGCTTTTCCACAATTTCCTAATGAAGAATAACTTGTGGTTCCCTCTCCCCCCAACTCCAAAAACAACCCAACAACCCCTGAAGAACTGAGAGATTACCATACAAAAAAGTTGAAGAAGGACCATTTTTAAAGCAGTGGTGCAATCCAAGAAGTGCCCGCATTCAGCAGACCTTTAAGGAAAAAGGAAAACCAGCAAAGAAGGAGTCACGTAATGTCTCCGGACAATATGTTATTGAAATTGCTCGGTAAAAGAACGCATTATCTTAACATTTTTAGTGGTAAAAAGCAGTCAGGCCTTCAGTGGCACAGGGAAGGCTGCACTAACCCCTCCGGCAGTCCGCTCTACACGACCGCACCGAGCCATCATGTCCTGCGACTCCCATCCTCCAGCTTGTATTCGTCTCAATAACTCTTGCAACTTCTACGTTAAATGGAGAGACATAATCTGTCTTTCAGACAAACCATAAAAGCATCCATAAAAGGAGGAAAAAAAATAATTCCAAAGCACTGCTTCATAAGCAATTAATGTCAAATAATAATGTATTTTTAAAAATAGACAAAAAACCAAGCCAAAAAGAGACGTCCTGAGCCCAAAAAGCTCAAAACACACATCCCCTCCTAACCTGGGATTATTCACATTTGCTAGCTGCTTCGAAAAAAGAACTCCAATGTCTGTTCTAGACTTTAAACACGGGGTTGTCTTGCACTAACAACCTCTGCAGTAAACTGAGTTACAACGTATGACCATAAAAAGGAGGAAAATTTAAAAAAAAAAAATAAAATAGAAACACCATCAGATATAGAGAAAACGTATTCTAACTCCCCGTACTTATGAAGAATATTTCAACCTGGCATTCAGAAGCTTCTTTTACTGTTTAACCACACCATGGGAATGATCTGATATTTGTGCAGAGACCACTGAAACCCCTCCTGCGGTTTCAATCAGTTTAGTGATTAAAAATAATGTTTCTTCTGCATGTTTTAAGGGTAAGGAACTGCAGAAGAAAATATTCTTTCTGGAGTCTGTTACACCACCTGGTGCTATCTAAAGTCACAAATCCAAACCTACAATAACCTAGCTGTGGTATGCAAGATCAGGGTACGTTACTGTAGGGCACTGAATATTGAAATTGCCATTTCACGTCACCCGCAAGAAACTTTCCCAAGTCGATACGCAATGTTCTTTCTGTTTCATGTACACAAAAGAAAACATTTAGCAAGAAGGTCATAAATTGTCCTTTAGCGTTCATCTTTACAAGTCTATAATCATCAGGAAGCAGAAAAAAAAGTCATCTTTGCATTTTATTAAGCAAACACCCCTGAGTAAAGAGGCTGATATCCACTGTCTTCTCTCTTGCAAGTAAGCACGCAGACGCTCAGCATGCCGAAGAACTGAAAAAGAGAGAGTGCACAACAGATTTAGTTTTGCTGTATTTTTTGTTTCAGTCATCAGACTCAATGCCGGTATCTTAATTAGACTTCTTCATCATAGCAAGGATATTTATTTTTTTCACTTAGAAAATACAGCCACAGAAAGTGAATTTTTTTTGCGTATCAATTTCCAATATACATCCACAGAAAGTGACTTTTTTTTGCATATCAATTTCCAGTAATAGTTCCAGCTCAACTTTTCCCTCCCTGGTTTCTCCCATTAATTTATATATCCACATTAATTCCTAGTTACCTTGCTGTGGGAAAAATTTCAGTGAAAGCATGGGGTTATTCTGGACTTAAAATGAGTTCCGCAAAATATTTAAGCATATAAAATATGCAAATAAAGATCGTGCAGAATATGCTAAGGCAATCTTTGGAGACGATCACAGGAGAGATCGTGATGGGAGGGTTCATCACAAATAGTGACGGGACATGTAATGGGAGTGTAGAACTCATGACTTTAATAAAGGGGAAGGAAATTATGGAAATGACGTCACTAAGCAATTTAAGCCCATGAGATCAAATGCTGTAAACAGTCACCTCTCTGCTAGGGCCAAAATTAAGAAAAGGAAAGTTTAACAAAGTCAAGCCCCAGTCCTGAGATGACATCTGGACAGACTTTGGCTTCTGCATTGACTTCAGGAGTCGGGTATTAAACCGTAAGTGTCCTGCACTGGCTCAACTTACAGCCTCTCTTTTATAGAGAGCAGATAATCAAGAAAATTGCTGTTATTAAATGGATCAAATCTCTGTCAACACAGAACAGGTTACTAATCTCGGAGAACAGGTACAGGGAACAATGACAAACCACCAGGCTGAAATTTATGAGTCAAATCTTCACAGAGCTGCGTAGCCATTTTTTCAATGTGCCAATTGCGAGGAGTTTTTCATCAGGACTTTTCAAATCTAGTTTTCACCCACAAGATGATCTGTTTTCACATTTCATTTAATCCAATCTTCTAAGTCTATAAATAGCCCTGCTGGTTTCATTCCTAGTCATTATTTCTCATCCATTTTGATTCCAGGTCTCCAAGCACCGGACTATTCATTGGGTTATATCTAAAAATGAATTTCGATGAGGAGTTTTTTAAATCCCAGTTAAATATAAAAAAGCTGGTTGTTTTATTAAAAAATTCTAGACCTAGGCCTTTTAGCACACCTAGCTTTTTGTACTTCCTACCAAATGACCACAATGGATTCTCCATTGACTTGCCATCCCAAATCCCCTACTAGCTTTTTGGATCCCTCCCCTTATTGTCAGGCAGACGAAATGGGGACAATTGGAAGAAAACAAGAGGAACGGAGGACCGGCTCTACTTCAGAGCCAGAAAAAGGCTGTAGGCTAATAGGACACGGTAGAAGAAAAAGCCCCAAGACCAAGGGGCAAACAGTATTATTTTCCATGAGGGAAGAGATAGAAACGTTTACCTTTACAATGGCAAACCCCAGGATTACAAGCATAGCATAGCTGATAACGCTCTGCAGCCCAGACTCCAGCTCCTCTGCGCAGCCCTGCCGTGAAAGAGAGAGGTGAAAACAAGTTAAAAGACATTAATTCAGCTGGACTTTTTTTTTCCTTTTTTTCTCCCCAATCCTTCAAAGGAAGCAAGACCTTGTAAGGCCTATCTAACCAGCCACTGCGGACCCAAGGGCTTCCATTCTTGTCTTCCGGACCCGAAGGCCTGTTGTTCTCTTTTTCGTTGAGGAGAGGCACTGACAAATCCCAATTCACTGACATTTGCTGCTTCTCAGTCTCCTCTAGCTCAGGTCACTTAAAAGAAGTGCCCAAAACTCAGAGCCAGGAAAACCGGCAATGGTTATCTATAAAAGTCAACTTATGGGCTTGCGCCCTAGACTGAAGAACCTGGTCTGCAGTTCTCCAGATTCAGCATGGTCAGTCCTAGAAGAGTCTCTTCCCCTACCTCGGATCTGTTTGAACAACTACATGCCCATAGCTAGTGCTCCGGCCTTGGCTTCTGTAGCGACATGAAATGGAGGAGCTACCACCAGAGAGACAAGCCCAAACATCCAGACTGGTGCTCCTCCTTCATCACCTAGAAGCTTTTACAGAACTGTATCAGAAGGAAGTTAGAGGAAAACCACAGGGAGAAAAAGGTTGGGGGGACAAATTACTGAAAAGAATTGGACGAAGTTATCTCTAAACCCTGCCCCAGGTGCTTTCCTCATTGGTTCTGCCTGGCTGAGACTGATCGTGGCCCAGCTGTGAAACTGTGCCCTTTATCCTCACCCGTGTATTGAGTTCCTGTGGCTGATCCAGACGCCCCGTGCAGTTCTTCATATCTTGCCTGCAGCAGCTCAGAGGGACGCTGTTGTTACCGGTGGAATTAAACCACTGTGTGGTTGTCCAGTCACTGTAGTTCTTTACCCCACAACAACGAAGCTGCCAAACACAGGACAGTTACAAGGATGTATGAATATATACGAATGCTAATGTTGAGTTAAACCTCTCTTAGGCATACAGAGCAAGAGCTACCTGCAGTATGCAGCAGATACTTCAGGAAAACAGCTGCAGATATAATAGATCAACTCCCTTCATACATTATTACCTCCTTATTGGTTTATTCTTTGTGAAAGCTCTAATATTCAAGTGACAGGTTGCAGGACAGAGTCTTCCTTCATCTTCTTATTTTATGGTACAAGACTCTCAGCAGCGGTTATTCATATGTACTCAGGTGGTCTGATCCAAAGGCCACTCATGTCAACAATGTCATTTGTTTACATTAACTTCACACCAGGAGCCTGAAAAGGCCAACTCTGTCACATGGGGAGCACCCTCGATTGCCTTGGAGGATCAGATGCTAAACACTGCTGCAGAGCCGAGTTCCAGGATATGACCATACCGAACCTCTTCCCCGCCCAAATTTCTTGTTCAGGACCCAATTGTTCTTTTCTAAATAATCCTCAGGACAACTTAAATATTTTCTTACCTGTTCTTGCAAGTAATCCACAACAGTAGACTCTGGATTTTTCCCATCATACTTCTCAAAGACTGCGTGCATTGTGCCTTGCACGTCCGTTTTTACCTATTTAGAGAGGAAAAAAAAAATACATATTGTTTTAACACGAGAGTTAAGAATTTGATCTAGTGGAAACTGCAAAAGATCTGTATTCCATCTAAGTCAGGGGAAAAAAAAAATTTAAAAAGATAAAAATCAAGTGATATTTTAGATAAAATGCAGGTAGCACTTAACCAGAATTACGTTCCTGGATAGAAGCTTGCCTCCCCTGACGGATGAGCCCTCCTTTGTCAGCATCAACAACTGTTTAATCCAACTTAGAGACTGTTGCGATGCCTGCCAGGTACTTCATGTATTCACCATATTCCTGACAAAGACTGATCCACATACCGGATGGCGACATTCCCACTCCCACTTGCCCTGCAGATTGCAGGGCAGGGGATGAAGCGCAAGAAAACTGGATATATTGAAATGCTCTAAGAATGCAAAATCTATTTCTTTACTTTTAGGTTAGTAGAGAGATGCTAATTCTTTGCTTACCTTTTCCCTGTAAACAAATCCCAGGACAAAAGCGGATACTTCTGCAATAAAGATAACCAGGATAATGGCCAAGAACTGAAATTAAAAGAGAGACACCTTAAGGAAGAATTCCAAAGCATTTGAATTCAATTGCACACTACCCATTACATTAACTTACAGTGGTAAGTTATCGTTATCTGTTGTATCCTCCCCAATCAAAAGAGTTTCCAAAAAATAATTTAGAATAGAAGATTACTGTGCACGGCTGGGACTATGACTGTGGGCACAGGTCCTGTTGAGCCGATGCAGGCAGTCTCCTGAACACTGCCATGATGCGATCCGTGTGAAGAGCCTACGAAACACCTCACGAGGCGGCTGTCGCACAAGAGACAGCACAGATAAACCAGCAGCTGAGTTAGGTACGTTGGGCACTGCTTGTTGAGCTCACATCACCTTCAAGGCACGAGTTGGGGGCCCGAAGTTACTCAACATGAACCCTTCTGGCTTTTTAAAAATCGTTCTAGAAGAAGTCGAGGCGCGCTTTCAGGATTCAGAGAACTAAAGTTATCAGAAAAACCAGACAGATACCTGTTTTGCTTGCTTTGGAAATTCACATCTCCTCCCGTTCCCTCACCACCACCTTGCTCCTCAAAACTTGCTACTCTCCACATACATCTCCAGCAAGCTAGCCGAGGCAGAGCCACGAAACTGCCCCCGGCTGTGGGTATTTGTCGTACGAGGCAGTACAACTATTAATTTAGCCTGTGCCTCACTCACCATCAATCAGGGCTTCACAGCAGTACATAACTCCCATGAAGAAGCAGTGCTTCAGCAGTATATTCCAGAATGATCTTTTATTTTCTGTACTGTGCATCTGGAGAAGGTCTACTGTGGCACCTCCCACATCATACAACAGGGTAAAGAAGAGGACATGCAAGAACGTGCAACACTCACCAGCCCTAGACCAACTCGAGACTCCCGGAAGGTAGCACAGCAGCCGATCAACCCAATGATGAACATTACCACTGCAACGCAAATAATGATCACGGCTGGCAACAGAGCATACTTGTCCTGCAAAAAGTTGTCGTAGCTCTTGTAGGTGTTAATGACATAAGCTCCAACATAGCTGAGACCTGCTGCTGCTGCCTGAAATGCAATAAAGAAAGTTATTAGCAGTTATTTATTAAGCATCTGCCCAAGAAAGTAAACACAGACCTTTTGGTAACAGTGCAATTAACATTTCAACTTTAGAAGTAATGACTACATTATGCAAAGATCTAGAAGAAAAAAAATGCTGGGTCTGAAACTAGCTACCCATTCAAACTCTAACGCCGAGAAGAGACAATTCACTTCCCGTGAATCACTCCTCTACTAATGAAGCACCACTTTAGCTGAGCTAAAACACTGGACCCATCGTCCATCGGTCAGTGTCTCTGCAGAGGACCAAGTTCACACTTCCAACCCAAGATCACCTACATCCCACCCAACACTGCATTTGTAGGAATCAGCTTTTAAGATGATCATCACAGGGGTGGGTTATTGGTTTGGGGCTTTTTTTTTTTTTTTTAAGAAAACTCATCCTTTCCTCTTTCACAACAGCAATAACCACTTAAGACAGGCACAAATGTTCCTAATCTCAGCAAAACACAGTCTCTCCTTTTCCTGGAGGGAATAGATTTCTGCAACCTCTAAAATAAACTCTCCTCCAAAAGGATCTTTTGCCAATTGAGGCCAACATACAATGCACCGGTGACAGCTGCCCAACTAGCAGCTCTGGCGACGGAAGGCTTTTATCTGCAGAACTGGGTACAGCCCTGGAAACAACACCAAAAGACTCAGCAGTGCCCTGCCAATGCCTCACCAATGGCATCAAAAAATTCTCTCAAGAGTTACAACAGTTCATCCACCCTTTATAATCCTGCAGCACAAGATGACACCTCTAAAAATGAAGCACCATCCATACTCATGTTCTGGAAACTCGAGGGAAACCAGCCTGTTTGTTTTCAATAGACTACAGCTGGATTTCATCATGCAGCTTATGAGCAGTTCATTATGTCCCCCAGTGCTGTAGGTTTTAATTAAATCAAACACTCCTCACACTGGAGCTAGGACTGGCTAATTCCTTTACCTTGTTTGGCTCCGTCCCCTCCAGCCAGGTCTGGTGCCTGCCCTTTAATTACCTTCATGTGCAGGGGACATCCTTCATTTCAGACAGCTCTCATCCTGCACCACTCTTGCATTCCTGGATGCTGCCTGTACCTCAAAATTACCGGGATCAGATGCACCAGGTGATGAAACCAGGATCAAACTAAGCCTTAGAGTCATTTAGCACACATCATGCAAGATCCTGCTGGGACTCAGATGCAGCAGGTCCTCTACAAAGTGAGGTATCAGGAAAAGGAATAGGATCACCAGTTCTCAAGAGGGTTTTTTTTTTGTAATTCTTCACATACATTGGGTTTTCAGGTGGTGCTAATGATTAAAGCAGTTCCTAACATTTCTTTTAACTTTTCCTCTCATTGAGCAAAATCTCTTTTCCATTTCCCTGTCTGCAGGCATACAGGTTTCTTTTTCTCACCCCTTTTTAGGGATGCAGGGAAAGGATGTCTTCTCACTACACCACCGTGAGCAATCTCACCTCTTCCTCCTCCAACACTATGCTCTCGTACTGAAAGTGGGAGAGGAAAAGTCCCAGGAGTGGCAGCAGCACTAAAAGTGGAGCTGAGGACACCGCATCTCCATCCTGCCTTGACTTCAATTGCACAAAAAGAGCGAGGCGTATGACTCAAAAAGTGCATCCCGTATTTCTGGCTCAAAAAGCTGGATGCACGTGTGACTGTCCACCTATTCTCCGTTCTGCAACAGCATCATCTAGGCAAGGGTAGCCACGGAGAAGGAGGTAACGCTCCTGGGCTAACTATTCATCATCGTGAAGAAAACGTGATGATGGGATTTGCCCGATATATCCTTTATTTCTAATATTTTCTAGGACTATTGAGCACCATGATTTGCCATGTTGACCCCAAACCCAGTGAAGACAATGCAGATTCAGGACACGGGCCAGAGGGGCTTTTATTAACCACAGAAATGCTCTGCTCAGTGGGGCTAGCATCAGCTCAGAAAGCAGCTTATACAGGTCCTAAAAGGGTTCAGAGTTTGGCCCCTGCTCCCATGGAAGCCGTGGAAAACATCTAAGTGACCACAGCAGGAACAGCGTGATGCTCCAGGTTGACTTAAAAACTTCTCCCTACTTTTGCATAGCAAAAAATATTACATGAATAATGCCACAGGTACCATCATAGTCATCCCATCCTGACCGTAACCCCAACGGCATTTGTTGCTGGGTTTTGAAACCTTCCTGGTAAACATGGCTATGGCTGCAAAGTAATGGTATTCTGGTTTCTCAGGTTTTGAGGACATTTCAGGCAGAGGTGCACCATGACTGCCCAGCACACACCAAGTCATAATCTACCACCATGAATATAGACACAACGTGGCGATGCTCCCAGCCACCGTGCTCGTACCCCAAAATCACCGCATCCTTGGTCTCTCTGCTGCTGCCATCACCGCAAACCTAACGTGGAGTCGAGTTATGGCTTTACAAATTCCAGGCTAGAGAAAATACTGCCAGGTAGTCATCCCAAACCAAAAGCGCAGCCGGCCACCAGTAGCACAAAGCCTCCTGCACGTGAATTTTCAAACCAAGCGCTCGTCTCTGGGCATAGCCACTAACGAGACCATTTTTCCTGAGGCCATCAGCCTTTGGTACAGCTCAGCATCTAGGCTGGGATGTCCCACCACAGTTGTCATCAACCGCTGAGTGCCTACAGCCCCAGGAGAAAACCAGAAGGACTGCAAGACCCTCAGAAAGGTTCATGATGGAGGAAGGCAGTCCCTGGGGGAAGGGAGCAGGGGTGACCTGACCACAGGGAAGGTAGCACAGACTGAATAGCCAGGGTACAAAAAGGCACAAACCGTAGTTTTGGCAAGTAAATCAGTTATCTGCATTCAGCAGCAATGTCATGTCAAAACGTGCACAACGGAACAACATTGTGATTTAGTTAATGTGTAAAAGTTCACATGCAAAAGTAGAAAGTGAATTGTTTGTCACATTCAGAGAACGTAAAGCCCTGCTCTTTTGTGTAACTCTGGTCTCAGCCTTTGCAAGTAGTTCTGTACTTCTGAAGACAGTCTAAAGACAGTCTGCTTCATAATTTAATCTTCCTATAGGATGTTTTACACAAAAGAGTCCCCCAATATTTCCATTATCCTTCTGCAAGCGATTTTGATGACAGACACATTCTTCTCTATGTCTATACTTTACACCCGGTTTTCTACCTATTTTCAGCGTGCTCAACACACAGTGCAAAGGAAGCACACAGAGGGAATGGTAAAGACAGACCAACTGTGGGAAACTAAGAAAAACCTTGTTGCCAGCAAAGGGCTACCACAAAATCAAAAAAAAAAAAAAATAGTGAAGCCAATTCACAGAAGTCTCACAAAGCCGAGACTAGCGAAGCTCCACGACAGTAAGCTAACATCAGAGGGTCCAGGGTTGAGTTCAAGGAGACTCTTGCCCAAACTTTACCAATGCAAATATAGACCGGCACTTTCACAGTAGGTTTTATAGCAACACTCAGGATTGTCTGGGTTCTGGTTAGAGACGAAACACAGCCAGCAAGAGGTCTCTTATAATTTCTGAACTTCTGCTTCCAAGCAGAAAAAGGAAGTCTAATGAGGTAAAAATAAAAGACTTTGAGTAAAGATTTGGCTTAAAGGAAGTTCACATTTTTCCCCACAAACTGAGATACAGCCACAACCTCACCCGTGGTTTTTAATTCAAAGTGAAGATTTTGAAGCCTGAAGAGCAAGGTCACTCAGGAGTGGAAGGCATTTCAGCTAACAATCTGTTCCCTGTTTTATTTTTGCAGATGAGTCCCAGAGCCAAACTTCAAAAGTAAAGATGAAAAATATGTCGGAACATAAACCTGAGCTCTCCTCTTAAGCCTTCCCAGTACTTAATGCAATTTCGAAATCTGGTGGAGGGATTTTTCCCCCAATGTTGCAAAACCTTCAGCCCATTCCTAAATCTGAGATGAAACTTCTCCAGAAGAGCAGTACAACAAGAAATGTCCTTTGCACTGCTGAAGACAGACCTTAAATCAAAAGTGTAAAGTGCACCTGATTAAACAGGTTTGTGTTGGGTCTCAAAAAAAAAAAAAAGAATCTTTCACAAATACAAAGGCCACTTTGAGCAATTACTTTTGGGGAGGAAGAACTCAAGTAACTCCTTCATCATTAATCAAACACCTTCACAAACACATCTAAAATTACATACAAGGTTGCCAGGATTATTCCAAGAAATTCACACTAGAAATTGTTAATGTTCTTTACAATTTTCACAGTGTCCTGCTTGGAAGTTTACTTTCAGAAGAATTCAGTGCAGAATAGGATCACGTGATGCCCAACACAGCTGGCAGAAACCCCAGCGCAGGCAGCCAAGGAGTGATGCAAGGCTGATACGGGAGAACCAGTTCACCCAGTCCGTGGGGCTGCCTCGCTACCTGCGCTTTGCTGTGGTCCGCCAGCGACAGCAAGCAGGATGCCCTAACCTTACCCCTTCCTCCCCAAACATCCCCGGCTGACTCACTGGGGCTCCAGGAAACGCTGCTGGTATTTCTTTACGACACTGATGATTCCCATAAGACAAACTGAAGAGATGAGGCAAATGGAAATTTTGCAAGAAAGCCCCTTTTTCACAGCTGAGCGACAAAGCTGCAACCGTCTCTGCCATCTCACCCACCACAGCTCACGCGGTTCAAGGACCTAACAGCAGAATTACTCGCTTTTTCATATCCTCTGCCTCTGACAGAAAGCAGAGATCTTAAAACTGAGTGCGAACAATAAACTCCTTGTTGGGGCTGAGTGAAAAGAAAGCAAAACCATAACAACTGGGTTTTCCCTAGGCTGATGTTTAGGCAGGACGACTCACCAAGTTGACTTCACCCACGACTTCCACACTTAGCCCAGCCAGTTGAGCCGGGGAGGCAGCTATACAGTGATGCTCTGCTCCAGGAACCTGTATAACAAGGTGGAACTCTCTCCAGCCACATAATGCACACACGGCACCGTGAATATTCAGCCTTGCCCGTGAAACAGAAGGGGACAGGCCTGGATGGCTGTAAGGAGCCTGAGCTGTCTCACTGATGCGAAACAGGACAGCCGTTGGAAAATAGTAGATTTTATATATATTTTTTTAAGTATTATGTTGATGACCATGAGCCCCTGCCCTTCTAGAGAGATTTATAGCCATGTAAATACTTCACGACACTTTATCAGCATCACAGCCATAGAAGGGGGCTCTTAAACTTCCCTCTATACAACTGCTCTGAAAAAGAAAAAAAAAAAAAAAAAAATAAAATTTGCATCTATCAGTCAGGCAGAACAGATACTTTTCCACCTTCCCTTCTTTGTTTTAATAAATTGACCTTACACGATGGCTGGGAACAGAGGTTTGTGTTCATTTCAATTTATCAGCCTAGGCTTCTTTGTTCCCTGCCAAACCTAAATAAAACACAGTAAAGGAGCCAAACTCGTAGCTATGAAATTAAAAGGCAGTGTTTGTTGGTTTGAGGTTTTGTGGTGGGTTTTTTGAAGGTTTTTCCCAGCTTCCTCCAATTTCACAGTGTTGATTTGATCACTTGGTCCGTTAATGTGGAGCGCTATAGGATCTTCTTCTTAAAAGGCTGGTGAGTTAAATACAGAGTAACAAAGCTAGAGTGTT
>NW_009603676.1:0-357 GCF_000690535.1 Cariama cristata
GGGATTAGGGGAAGCAGCAGCTCCTGCATCCACGGCCTTGGCCGCTGCACGGGAAGTTTGAAAAGCCAGGTACTTCTGCGAATGCCCACAGGCGAGCACAGCCGGGTGCTGAACCCCAAACCCCGAAGTGCCCCTGCCCTGCAGCCCCCGCTCCGGGCAGCCAGCAGAGAGGGGCAGAGCTTGCTTCACCCAAACAGCCACACGCACCCCCCATCAGCCTCCCAAACTGCTCCCCGCCTCCCAGACCTTGGGGTTTCCAGCGGTAAAGAGACCACCACCAGGAGAACCCCCTGGTTCGTGCAGGACGCGAACGCCCCACGCACACCCATCCCTCCGAACCTCCCCTCTCTCGGGGGG
>NW_009603676.1:1649-1892 GCF_000690535.1 Cariama cristata
GAGATGTGTCCGGTGGAGGGGGCAGTTGGAGTTTGGCTGGCACAGAGCTGCGGGAGGTGGGAGATGGGGAGACGGAGGGGAGTCGGGGGGTCCTGCAGCACGCCATGGCAAGGGGAAGCGCCTCTGTCACACACGGCTCACTCCGTCACCCACGAGACAGCTGTGGCCTTCCCTTCACCGTGCAAAATGCTCTCCACGGGCAGATCCAGTTCTTGGGGTGACCTCAGTGTCACTCTGCTGAAC
>NW_009603676.1:2080-3335 GCF_000690535.1 Cariama cristata
CACGGCTCTCGCCTTTATTGCCCAGACCCAGGGGCAATCACCGAGGTGGCTGCAGGGCCGGGCTCACCGACAGCCGAGGGTCCGTCAGCGCGGTCACAGGGCTCTGCCCAGCACCAGCAGCACCCCACGGGCGTTTGGAGGGCTCAGATCTGGCATTAGGCAGTCGCGCATCAAATCCAGCACCAAAGCCAAAAGCCCGGCCAGGTCCTCACGTCCCTGGAGCGGCTCAGCCTGGGAAAAGCTGTCACCGCACACCCGAGGGGTCCCTCTGCACCAGGAGGGACAAGGATGGGTCACAGGGCTCTGCCCAGCACCAGCAGCACCCCACGGGCGTTTGGAGGGCTCAGATCTGGCATTAGGCAGTCGCGCATCAAATCCAGCACCAAAGCCAAAAGCCCGGCCAGGTCCTCACGTCCCTGGAGCGGCTCAGCCTGGGAAAAGCTGTCACCGCACACCCGAGGGGTCCCTCTGCACCAGGAGGGACAAGGATGGACATGGTGATGGAGAACTGACCCCTCTCACCTCCCGGGCTGCCAGCCTGGTTCTGGCCCCAGCACCCAGCTCCCCTGGGAGGGGTTGGGCACCCACCCAAGGAAAACCCATCCCTGCACCATGAGCCAGGCACCGGTTCCTGAGTGCTGACCCACAGACGGAGCTGCTCTGTGTCCTCCTAAACCGTGCGGGCCAAGAACAAGACTGCACCCGGTCCCAGCAGCACGTCCCCCAAAGAGCAACTCTGTGCTCTGCCGGTCCCAGTGCCGGCTCCGGCCGTCCCGCCGTCTGTCGGCCCCGAGTCAGATCTCCCCCAGCTCAACTCCCCGGCTCAAACAGGAGCGAGCAGAAGTAGGTTTGGGGCTCTGCAAGTGTTAGCAGATGTTTGGAGGAGTCCCCTGCAGAGCGAGCAGTAGGAGAGCTATGGGGGACACCGCAACGTGGCCGAGGCCACTCCTGTTCGCAGTGTGTTTAATATGTTGGGTTTGGTCTGGGCCTGGGTAATTAGCATCTGAGTGGTAATTATTCACACTTGGCCTTTCTATATCCTGCTTATAGCTCTGACGATTAATGTTGCTCCTTGAGTTAAGCCTACCCTGGATTTACCGGCACACATTGGGAAAGTTAAGAGGAGGCTGTTGTGTGACAGAAGAGGCTGTCCCTTATATCTAACAGCAAAAACAATATGATAGAAAAATCAGAGTGAAAAGCACTTTGCACAGAAGCAGCAGACACTAAGCACAAACCAGCCGTCTCAGCAACA
>NW_009603676.1:3366-4693 GCF_000690535.1 Cariama cristata
ACACCGCCGCCACACGAGTATCTTGGTTGTAGAGTAGGAGAAGCAAAAGCCTCCCCCAGCATTCGGAAGACGCCGACTCCGGATGCTTTGGGGGTTTGCTGGCACCGCAGAGACACAAGCTGGGCAGACCCCTGCAGCGAAGCAGGGGCACACCGACCCCCTCGGCCACCTTTCCACCACATAAACCCAGCGAGGGGTCTCCAGACAAGGACCTGCTACCCCCACAAGCTGGGAAATGGGGAAACCCAGCTGCTAACATCTCCACACTGGGGCTAATACAGCTCAGCCAAGGAAAATCCACAAGCCAGCAGTGGGCTCACCTGCTCTCCTGGGCGCCGGTTCCCCCGTGATCGCTGCTGGCCCCAGGCGAGGAGGCTGAGCTGCCCGTGACGGTCCTGGTCCCCCCGCAGAGGGACCGGGGGCAGTTTGCAGCATCGCTGGCCGAGATCCTTGGAGGCCAAGTGCTTTTCCAGCCGCTCCTTGGGGCTAAAGGCATTTCCAGCTGAGCTGCTCCCTGGGGTTTCTATGCCAGGCAGGCAAGAGGGCCACCAGCTTCATTCAGGATCTTGCCCAGGGCCAAATCACACCTGGAGGCTGGCACGGAGAGAAGGAGACAGCCAAGCCCAGAGACGAAAAAAAAAAGAACTGCCCTGGCTCCTCATCCCCAGGGAAGGCACTGACTGACTCCAGGTCCTATAGAGGCAGGAGAGGAGCAAAGAAGGGAAGAAACCCCCCCAGACCCTGCTCTTATCCCCCCTTCTGACCCCATGATGGGGCCAGCTGAGCAGGGACACCTGCCCCACACCTGCGGGGAATGAGGCAGAGCATTAACCCTGAATGTGCTGCTGCCCTGAGGAGGGGAAAGGGCTTTTCCCAGAGAGATGAAACCCCCATGAACCACCCAGGATGCTGCTGTAGACCATCCCTGCTCCTTGCTACCCTCCTCCGGCTGCTTTTATGGGACCGAAGCTGCCCCTTCTTGCCTGGCTGGCAGGTTCCCCTTGGGCTGGACCCACGGCTGGGAGGGGAGCGTTTTCCCCCTGCTCCTGTCCTGCCAGAGTCGTGGGGACTCATGCGTATCAGAGCGCAGCATCTGCACCGTGCCCCCCTGCTCCCACTCTTCTGATGTGGGAAACGGGGACGGCGGCTGCAGTGCGAAGGCAGAGGCACTGCTGAAGTCGGTCCCGATCAAATTGGCTTTTCAGTCTTCCCAAGTGTGTAAAACAAAAAGTTGCATCTTTTAAGGTCGGGGCCGGACTTCAGCAGCCGCTTCACGGCCCTGCTCAGGCTCAGCCCGGTGCAGGCAGGGGCAGCCCCCCGCTCCCGA
>NW_009603676.1:4747-5148 GCF_000690535.1 Cariama cristata
AGAACCGACCCCCAAAGCAGTGCTTCCCCCCCCGCCTTTTCCTCACCAAAATGAGGCTTTTGCATTGAAACATGTGAAGCTGCTTTTTTTTTTTTCCCTTTTTCCCCAGGTTTTACAACATGAAAGTGGATGTTGATGTGAACAGAATTTTGAAATTGGAGACGGCGAAGTTCTGCTCCGGGAGGTGACTATTTGCTCACAAAATTGCCTCTTTTCAAGCTCCCCGATGAAATTCTGCACAATTATTTTTCGCTCCTCCTCGCCCAGCCAGCCCCGTGCCCTGCGCTGCTCCAGCTTTTGTTTCTCCTCCGCTCCCTGGTGAGGATGAACAAACCACCACCACCATGTGCCGTGCCCATGCCCACTTCTCCTCCTCGCCGCGGCTGCCTGCGGCGGCAGGC
>NW_009603676.1:5197-19136 GCF_000690535.1 Cariama cristata
CATGTGCTCGGCAGCATTTGGGGCTGCGCATCCCAAAGAGGAACCTGCTCCTGCTCCTAAACCCTTTGCAAACGGGGTGCCGGGGTGCTCAGGATTCGGGGATGCTCCTGTGAACTCCACCCTAGCAGAGAGCCAGGGCTTGTCGGACGCGCAGCCCAGGGAACGGCGTTTCGGAAACTCACCGTTTCGTTTGCTTTGGTGCTGGCGAGCAAACGCCAGCCCGCGACGCGTGTGCGAAGTGACAGACTTCACCCCCATCAGCCCCATGCTGGGGTACGACAACGGAAAACTTTGCAGATAGCTTCCAGCAGGATTCGGGTCGGGATGCGGGATGACCCCGTGCAGGGGCAAAGCAGCACCCTGGGTGTGATCCCACAGATGCCCCAGAAGCCTGGAGGACTCTGAGGGGCAGAGGACAACCCCCACGTCCAGGCTCCACGGCTGTTCTCCTCCGTCACCCACCTGCCCCCCAGCAAAGGCCACGCTTGCGGTCCCCGCAGCACCATGAGCATTCCGACTCTTCCGCTCCCCTATGAACCAGAAGGCAAGAACGTGCTTGAAAAGCCCCAAAAGTTGGGACAGGAACATGCCAGGCTCCGCGGCGCTGTGTGCTGGGCTCGGTCCTCCGCCTTGGTGACGAGATAAGGGGGAGGACTGAGCCTTCAGCTTGTCCCCCCGGAGCTACCGCTGGATTAACTCAGCCTAACCTTGTTTAAGGAGAATTTACATCCAGAGCTTCTTCAGCTTGGCCCTCCAGTGCCGGCCGGGTTAGGCAATGCCTCTGGCTTATACCTTGGCTCAGGATCTGTTGAATCTGGAAAATCCCCAGGTTTTAGCGCACGTCTACGAAAACAAGCAGCGCTGTGGTCATCCAAGCTCTTCCCCTTCTGCCCGTGGACCACGGAGACCAGGTGCCCCGGTCCAGCGTGAGAAACGGTGGCGCCGACCGCCAGCCGGGGTGGCTCAGCGGTTCCCAGCATGGTGCTTCCGATGGGGCTCGATCTCCACAGCCTTGCTGCTATTTTATTTGTCCCACGGTCCTCCAGCACCAACGGGCAGCGACGGGAGCATCCCAGAGATGCGTGTTTGGGACGGGCAGGATGAGGGGCACAACCGAAGGCTGGCAGCTCCAGCAAAAGCAGCACGTGGAAACACTGCAAGATGGAGGAAGCCTGGTTCTTCTAACCCCAATTTCAAATTTATCTTTTTCATATTTTTTTTTATTATTATTTTTTTGTATCTCAGGTTGCAGTAAACAGGACCACACCACCAGGCCGGGCTGAGTGGAAACACGAGGAGTTGCTGCAAGTCGGGAGATGCTCCAGCTGGGCAGTGCAATGTGCAGAGAAGCCAAGCCATGCCCCAGCTCCCTGGATTTCATGTTGCTGATGTATTTATGTCATCTCATGCCCAGATTTATTGGGTTTATAAAGCAGGACAGTGCTTTTATTCTTGGTCTCCAGGTGGGAAACCGAGGCGGTGTCCTTAGCTAAGGTTACAGCGGGGGTCTGCGGTAGAGCAGGCAACTGAACCCACGTCTTCTGAATCCATCCAAACCGGTGGGCAGCCCTCTCATGTATATGCAATTTACGTTTGACTCTCTCCCCAGGGACTCATCTCCCATCTTCCCCCTTTAATTATAAAAATTAGTAGGTTTGAGGTATATTTGAGGGGTTTTCTTTTCCTGTGTTGACAAAGCGCAATACTTGATGAATCTAACCCCAAATTCTCTGTGACACAGATACCCTGGCAATTATAAAATACTTCCAAGCTCGCTCCATAAACCCCTTTGCTGTTGCTATTAGTATGCATTAACATTTTATTGGTGTTACAGGATGAAACATCCAGTCTTGCAGCTCCAGTGGGCTTGGGGATTTCCAGCATCCTGCAATATGTATCCGTGCAGAGGAAATTAAAATGTGGATGGATCAGCAAGATACAGTCAAATCCTCTACAGTAATTTGGAGAAGACTAAACTCTGGTGCTAGTGGAGCATATTCCAAGCTATCTAATAGAGAGCTGATGATCTCTGTAACAGCCTTTTTGTAAGTTTTATTCTTGCCTACAAGGGAATTTTTTCAAAGCGGCTATGTAATACCTAAACTAATATTTTTAAAGGCACATGCTCTGAACGTGGAAAAGTAAGACCCTTCGCAGAGCAGTTGCTTTCAGCGATCAGCTCGTACCCAATAAAAGAATACGCTCCAGTATCTCCCAATCTAGCTGGAGTTTCTCTCTAACCACACCACTCAATTTTACGTTATAGGACGTACCGACTCAGGAACATTGGCGTGCTTTGCTCTCGTAGCAGTGGTACAAGACACATTTCCTTTAGCAGCGTCACCACTTGGAACCCACAGCGTTGTGTCTACACGAAGGCTGTAGAAGCGCAGTGCTGATGGACCTCATCACCTCCGCACGCCTGAAGCGGTCTACAGCGACACAGCTATTCACCAGGCTGGGGTCCAGCACCGTAGACCTCACCATCTCCAAAAAAACTGTTTCCACACATAAAACTGGGAGGAATTCATGTCAAAATAGATAATTTGGGTACCTTGACTTGTGCAGTGCCGTCTGCTTGGGTTTCTCTCTCCCAAGTGTCTCAGAAATAGAAGAACTGATAAGGAACTGCTCCTCTGCTTTCTCTCCATCTCCCTTCATAGGCTCAGCAAATCCTTGAGCACATCCTTAATCTATTTTCTTAAAAGGAGGCAAGTATGTGCTCAGGAGGACTTAACCACACACCTCGGTGCCCGCTGGATGAGGGCCCCGCAGAGCCGTTCCCGCAAGACCCCACTCCTGTTTCCGTGGGCCTGCATGCACCCAGCATTAAGGAGCCCAGACTCTGATGAGGGATTTCCATATTATTTATTATCTGTGTTACAGTTGCAACTGGGAACATGGGGAATGACTCGTTCCAATTTTAGCGACAACTGTATTTACGCCCTGCGTAGAGCCGAACGATGTAGACATTCCCAAGCCCAGGCTTTTTATAGCAAGCAGAAGCACCCACTCCACCCCCTCAAAAGCCTTTTCTAACCTCCGAAGCCTGCTTACAGCCTTGTGCTCTTCAGAACAAGCGTATCTCCAAGCTGAAGATGCCCGTCATGGTTCAGCCCTCACTAAATCTGATGTGGAAGCAGCCCTTTTTCCAATTTGGCTCATCCTAGCTTGAAGTCTGGCACAATTTTTACAAGATCAGTCCAAGGAAAGATGTGGCAGTCCCCAGGACGCTTACGGAGTTTGTTGCGATGTCAATGGGAAGAGTGTTCATCCACCGAAGGGGAAGCAACGTTAAAGGAGGAAGATCTCTCCTCTCGGCTATTAGAGCATGATATGACCTCCAAAAGCCCTGTTAAATTCTACATCTGAGCCAGGAGAGTCCTTGTGGAAGCAGGAACGAGATCCCCGTGAGCTTCTCAACCGTAGAAGGTTCCCACCGGCACGTTGGCAGCGGGAGAGTTCAGGTTACATTGGCAGTTACCGTTAACCACCGATTCCACCTTCTCCCACCCATTTCTGCCCCCTTCTCTTTCTCAGGAGAGAAGTCAACGCAGATGCAGGGACACAGTACGGCGCCCAGGGCTCTTGTGTGGTTCAACACCAGTTCCTTGGGAGATGAAGTACGTCTTCGTCCTGGAAACTGCCAGCTCAGATTTTGCTGCTCAACAAATGCTGGTCCTGCAGTGGGGACTTCTTTGTTTATTTAACAGCAGGAACCCAGCACTACGTAATGGAACTGAGCCGCACATCAGGGACAAGTTAATACAGCAACAATGGCATGAAACAGTTCTATTTTTTATTCTTTTACTACTATCACCGCACGAGGCTGCTTCTCTTAACTCTTACTTCATTTATTACTGGCTGCCATGAACGACCATTTGTAAAGGAGGGCTGCGAAGAAAGAGACGGGGGCAGGCTGACGGCGATTTGCGAAACGCGCCCTGTGTAAAGGCAACAGCTGTTAAACAGAAACACGAACCAGCCTACATATTGCAACCCCGAAGGATGCAGTACTGAAAACTGATTTTAAAAAAACTGGCTTGGTCAGTGGGCTGAGCAGGAAGATGGTGAGAAACCCACACTACATCTGCTTCCCCTTCACTGCGCGTCACGTTCACCAAGGGACACGTTCAAGACGAATTCAAGTGCCTTCAAAGAAAACATCTGTGATCCGAGATGACATTTCTGCTCACCATCCATCCCTCCACACTGCTGCCACTTTTAGCAACATGCACTCACGCAGTTGCCCTGCGTTGATGGAGAAGATATAACCCAGTGACAAGAAAACCAGCATTTGCTAAGCACATCTACGCTAGCTCCAACCACTCGTGAGAAGGTCCAGGTATAATTTTCTATATAAATCCAACAAAGCTGCTGAGCTAAACTGATGCTGGAAGTCCTGAGTCAGCCCCTACAGCAGGACAACAAAAAGATCTGAAGAAAAAGGTTCCAGTTCTCACCCCACCTCAGAAACAAGGCTCAAACGTCCTTTGGTTATGAGAGTCTCTGATCTTCCCGACGTATTTGCTGGCCTGGGAACAGGCTTGGCACATCACCTACCTGCCCAATCCAAGCTGGGAGAGAGGGGGGCAGACACACCAAAAAAAGTTAAATAAATAAATAAAACATACTATATGGCAGAAAGACACCTAGGAAGGATACAAAGACAGACTGGATACACTCGCTTCATGCAGTTAAAGAACGACTCAATTTTGGTGCAAGCAGGAGATCAACCACCAACACAGCAAGAGCCTCCACAAAGCCTCTTCCCGGTGCCGAAGGCTCCAGCCGTCGGCTTCGCTGGCTTTGGGAGCAAACCCCAGTCTGAGAGAGACCAACACAGTCACCACTGCAAAACACAGAGACTTTAATTACAACCATAATGTGGGAGGAGGTGGGGGAGTGCTGCTTCGGACATCGAGCGGCCCTGGGGGCTGCTACGTGCGTGGGCCCACCAGGAGAGGAGCAGAGCCCTGAGAACTAGTGATGGACGTCGGTGGAAGTCAGAGGAAGGCAAGCAGCTGACTGCCACGTGACAAGGGCACGTTCTAAATGGGCTGGTAAGACTCAAACAAGAATTAGCTGCTTGAAGTCCAAAAATCCCTAGCAGGACAGATATGCAGACTCAGGCAAGCAAGAACCACAGAGCTCTACGTGAGCCTCCTCCAACCTCCTCGGCAGGTCCCAAGCCCAGGGACACCGTCCCCAGGGAGCAGTGACTGCAGCTGCAGGGGAAGGAAGCACCTTCCCAGCCTTTTTTGGTGCTGTATTTCACATTCTTGGCGGCCCTCCCATGCATGGATGTCAACGTTTCCAGCCATCCTTTTGCATGGAAGCCCCACTTCCATAAGATGACCAGGACAGATGCGTTGCTGACCTCTGGGCAGCTTTGGAAAAACCAGGAGCTTTAGCTCAGCCATTGCCGACCAGACGCTGCACAGCCATTGAAAGCATGGTGACACTTGCCAAAAGCCACGCAGCAACGCGAGGAGGCACAGGTGGAGATGCCTGGGGTCCCCGCTCCAGGCACTGGCTGCTAAACTGCTCCACTGGAGATGGACTCAGCAAGTCCCAGCAAGCACAGAGATCTCCAGCACCGCTCCAGGAGTGGATCCATTCGGAAAGCCAAAGCAAAACACACGTCCCATTTAGGAGTAAAACAAGAGCTAACTTCAGTCTTCCATTTTCACTTAAAATGCAAGTTTACAGACTTGTTTCAGGCAGATCAAAAGATCCTTGCCCCCTGCCCAGGGCCGAGCCAGGAGCAGACAGGACAGTAGCAGTGCGAGAAAGCTCTGCTTTAGCTCTGCAGACACCTGCATTTCACTGCCTCTTAATTTAGACTCTTTTTCTTGCTCTCCCTCCCCTGAGCACCTGCAAGAACCTTTACAGGAGGGAGCAAGTAGGTCTAGCAAAAAGAAAATTGTGGAAAAAAAAAAATTCCCAAGCAGGCTTCCCCCCTGCCAACCGTAAAGCAGCGCAGCAGCGAAAGCCGAGCAGCCTGGCTAGGGGCAGCCCCGCCGCCCCCTCCATGGGCTGCAGGAGGGCCAGAGAAAGGATCCCTACCACCCCTGACCCCCAGCAGACACCAGACCACAGCCCCGTCTCCCCCAAACCCAGCCTGGGAACCCCAAAAAGAAACATCCCCTCTCCAGCTGCAGAGTTGTGGACCATCTTGGTCGAGACCTGCGGACAGTACAGCTCATCTCAAACTCAGCACCAGCCGCTTCTGCCCTCCTAGTGATGCTGCTGGTGTGATCCAGATCGCATCTCCATTCTTTCACCTGCCTTCGAGATGCCGCTGCTGGTGGCCCTGGAAGTGTGGTCCCTCTGCCCGAGGTCCAGCACAGCAACACCAGCAGGGAATGACAAAGGGAAAGATCTTTCTCTAGGTATAACCCGCTGTCCTGGGCTATTTATGCTTTTTGTTTCCAGCGCAAGTATATAAATGCACGTAAAGCTGCATGCTTACCCTCTCATGCTGCCTTTGCTCTGGGGACGCCTCCCTAAAGACCTGGGAAACATGCTGCTTCGTGGGGAAATCCCTTTGCTATGGGGCTGTCACTACAATTTATGACCAAGCAGTAGCAACCACTGTCACCTTGTGCCACTGAGGCCAGCCCAGCCCTGGGGCAGCAAAGCACAGAGGAGGAAACAGCGAGTGCAGAGGGCAGGTTGGACCCAGCGATGAATATGTGCGAACGTGTGAGGTTTTGTGCCCATTAAGAAGGAGCCTGAGCAGGCACCACTCAAGCAGTGTCTTTGCATAGCTGTTCCCACAGAGCCGAGTCCCTCCAGGGACCTTGTCTCCGGCTCCAGAGCCAGCTCAGACCCCCACAGCCCAGAAGGTTCCCAGCTTCGCCTGAGAGAAGAGGCGGTAGCACGAAAGGAAGACCCAGGGAACCTTGCAGAAGGGATGGAGGGAGGGGGCTTTCCTTACCCAATAAAAGGGAGAGAGAGCACTCTGGGCTTCCAGCTACCCACAGACAATCCCTACAACTTCCTTTACTCATTTCAGACCTCCCCGCGCAAGCAGAGGTGGCTGCCTACAGACACGTGCAGGCTCACACCTCACCCCTCACAGTGGTTTCCCAAACCAAACAGCAACAGGAAACATCAATGAAATTCAAAAGGGAAATTGCAATTACCACTGCCCAACACATACACACGTGCCTTCCTCCCCTCCACACCCCCTTCGTCCCGGAAAGGGAAGCAGAGGGCCTTTGCTGAAAGGCAGCCCCTACTCAAACCCCATTCACATGCCCAGAGCTGCAGACGGCAGATGCGTTGCCCGTGGACGCAGCAGAGCCGAGAAGCACAGCCCCGGCTTGGTCACTGGCGAGACATCCCCATGCTGGGGATGTGCAGGAGGAGCCGCTCCAGGTCCCGTCTCCCGTGCAAGGCCGGCGAGTGCTTTGGATCTGTGGTTGCCGATGAGGATGTGCAGGAACGAATGGGCTGTGTGTAACGGGCAAAGTGATGAGGAGGGGGTGAAGGGAGGAGGAAGAGCGCTGTGCTATGCCTCCGCTGCCTCGACTCCTCCCGCGGCCTTCTTAGGACGTCACAGGCTGGATGGGGAGCAGGCTGCCGAACTTAAAGTGCTGGATCACAGGAAACTTCTCCAGGCACTGCAGGAGGGGAGATAAAGCGGGGTGAATTCAGGAGACATTTCCACCTTACGTGTGCAGCCAGAGGTACATCCTGCCTCCGGGGTCAGGAGGCAGCGAGCTCGGGGCCATTCAGCTCAGCCACAGGCAGAGGGATCAGTCCCATGTCCCTCCTTGATGTTCCCATCAGGCTCCTCAGGCCAGTAACACTTCATAACCTCATCCCCTTCCCTTCAGCCAGAGTCTTTTGCTTGCTGAAATTCAGGCCTGAAGCACGAGCAGAAGAGGCACATTTATGTCAGCAGCTTTCTCTCTCACCACCTCTCCTTGCTCAAACTGATCTCTTTGAAGAGCATCACCCTACAAACACTTTCAGAACTGGAAAACCCCCCGGGGGGGAAGAGGCTCCCCATCCCCAGGACAGTGCCCACATTCTGAGTTCGAGGTATCATCCTGCAGCCACAAGGCATTGCACAAACTACACCGCAGATTCTCAGGTCTTTGATAGACAAGCACCAGTGATTTTGCTGCCATAGTTCCAAGATGTGATTCTACTCCCAACGACCCCTCACCCCTGAAATTCCCACCCTCCATTGCAAAGTAATGATACAGGGAGTGTGGATCACAGATCAGTCATATACGTCCACTACAAGGCAGCTTAGCTCAGAGCTGCTTCCTCCAGCTAAGGCCGGGCTCCGTGCAGGGAGAGTTGGGCTGCGAGAGCCCCTTCTGCTCACCATCCCGCCAGGGCAGGAAGGTCATAGACGCTGCTCAATAACCACGTCAAAGTTTGCCAGCACTCCCCCGGCAGAACCACTCAGAGCTCTTGTTTTTTGAGTCATTGCAGATTCAGACTGCCCAAAACTCACAGAGAGCACAGAGCAGACTCACCTCCAGACACACAAACCTCAGCAGTACGTGTACACCAACTCTGCAGCCGCGTCTACACTAACATCACCCACGTTAGTTGTGAGTAGTTGCGCTAAACAAGGGCCATAGACCACCTCGCTGTGCAGCAACGAGGACTCACCTACCAGGATGCTTGGGCGCATGGCTAGCGAGATGGCAGCATGGCTAGCGAGATGGCAGCCACCTCCTCGCTGCCAGCAGAGGGGCAAGTTCTTCCCTCCTTAGACAGCAAGATATGAAGAGAAGAGAAACCCAAGTGCCCTGTGTCTTAGGAGGAGAGCCTTTCCCCTGTACCCAGCTGAGGCACGGGTCTGCTGATGGGAGTCTTATTCTACAGGAGATGCGAAGTACATAAAACCAAAGCACAGCAGCTACCATCTAACAGGAGCCCAGCTACTCCCAGCAATTCCTTGGCACAACCAGCACGTGCGCAGAGCCAGGGTGGACGGGATGCTGCACTAGGCAGCTCCCCAGCTCCCCACAAGCTGCAGACCCAGCAACAGGAGGGTGTCAAGGCCACACCGGCTCCTGTCTGCAACCAGCAGCCTCCCAGGCAGATCTTGGGTACAAGATGCACAACTCATTCCTCCAAGCACTTCTTTGAAGCACAGTTCCTTCCTACCAAAGGGAGGCAAGAGCCGTGTTGTAGTTACAACTTTCCTTTCCATAGGAAGGACCCTGGTGCCCTCCGCGGGGCCGAGCTGGACCCACTGTAGCAGAGGAGATCCTGAGGAAGCAGTGTGCTGCAGACATCTCTTCACCCCAGGGGCACAGGCAGAGGCAGGCAGCCTGTCCTCGTGCTGTCGTCATGGGCAAGCAGGAGGATCTGTGCTCAGAAGCCCAGGCCTCTGGTAATTCCTTTGGAGCCAGAGGTCAGACAACTGGTTCCAGCACAACTGAGCTGCTCACAAGCACACTGGAGCCAAAACACATGTGGAGGTGGTGAAAGTACAGCACGGCTGTATCCACTCCTGGGGAATAATGCAGAAAACCAGAAGCCTCCATGGCAAGACACCAAGGAGAAACAAGTCCTGCGACCATCAGGGCACATCACCTTCAAAGCTTCCTAATGCTCAGAGGTGCTGCCATCTCCCTGCACAACCACTTAGACAAATCCTCAGAGGAAGCAGTGCTGGACAATGGTGACGTGAGACAAGAACAGAGAGAAAGGAATATTGGAGATGTTGACAGCTAGAAATGTCAGCCCAACTAGCTCCAAGGAGTCCCACGGAAGACCAGACTGGTTTGGGCTCCAGATGAAGAGACTTTACCACCAGTGGGAAGAATGGGTATCCATTCTACTTAACACATTGCCAGCCCAAGAAGAGACAAGCAGAGAAACTTTTCCTCCTCTGTCCAGCAGGACTAGCACAAATTTGTTAGATTATTAGAGGTGCCAAGAGACAGGACCCTCCTTGCATCACTTGTGGGTAAAACTGATGTAGCCAAGACTAGCTCAATGGAGGGGACAGGCTTATTTTCTTCTTGCCTGCATCTTGATCATGTTGAAGATCTGCCTGGGACTCAACTGGGGAGTAGATTCATGCATCAAGTCCAACCTTTACAGATGGAACTGGGACTAGATTAGTTACAATGGAAAGCATTTCCCAACTGACTGCAGCAGAGAAGGAAAGGTCAGGAGACTCAAAAGCAGGCTCAGGGAAAAAACATCAAGGCTGCTGCTTTAACCAGACTCTATTCTGTCGACTTCTTCACTCGCCTTTGATGGAGAGACTACGAAAAGCCCTCGCAGTTCCAAGCGAACACGTCTTCACCCATTATATTTATATTATAAATAGACACATTTGAGGTTTCATAAACACACAGAGCTGAAGACACACTGTCTTCAGTCTACTGCCCATCCACAGACCCTGCAGCAAGCACCCTGGAGTGCCTGGATCCAGACGAGAGCTCCCAGCCACATGGACGCATCTGAGCTTTCTGTCAGCTCTTTAAAGTCATCCCATAGAGGGGACTGAGAACAGACAAGGCATCTGGAGGGCTTTTTAAATGAACCAGGTCTGGGGACTGCCCCACTCCTACCAAGTGAGAGCAGGTTGCGAGTGAGCACTTGATTTCTCTTCGTCTGCTTCTAGCAAGTGACCCCTTCACCCTGCTGCTGCCTCCACTCAAAACCCGGTCACGGTCAGCACTGCCCAGTACTGAGCACTTCTCAGCCACCCCAGACGTGTTAAGGAGCTGCAGCCTCCATCTGAGTGTCTGATTTCACCTGATCTAATTGCAACAGGTGATCAGAGGGGCAGGGAGACGGGAGGCGGGGGAGAAAGGAAATCTTGCTCTCACCTTAGCCAGTCAGACAAAAAGCAACACTACAACCCCAAACCTTTCCTCTCTACTCTCACATGCTCTGAGCTCTGCCACAGAAGCTGCCTGCCTTGAGCTGGACAAAGACCTATGTCAGCACTTGGGGGCTGTCAGCTTACTTATCTTCTGCAAATGTTGGCAGTGGCTAATTGGAGAAAGACTGCAACGGTGAAGGCTACACAGCTGGGTACATCGAGCAGAAACTTGCTCCGGCAGCCAGCAGCTAACAGACAAGATCTTCAGCAGTGACTGTGGGTGCCTAGCCTGAAACATCCAGAAGGATTCAGTTTTCAAAGGATGAAGCTCAGCGACTCCTGAACATCGTGCCATTCCCAGAAAACCACTCAAAGAGATCCTCTAGTTGCAAATGTTGGTAAAACCTGCCAGGCACACTGTAACTGAAAGCTCTGCCCAGCCACACTGCATGTGTCACCCCAGCAGTGGGGTGGGAGACTCCCCAGAGCGGACATAAAGAACCAGTGAGGTCTTCTCAGCAGGAGTCTCCCCTCCACTCCTCTGCCCACCCAGGTGAACACAGGCACCGCACAGTGCCAGGAGAGGACACTGATGCACAAGGATCATGTGCTTAGGAATAGTCCTTCAAGACCTACAAACGTTCTTTGGGGAAAAAACCCTAAATTTAAAGCACTTTGAGTCAATGTTTTCTACACCTTAGCCTACACTTGTGTTGTTACTCTTCCTAGCAGTTTTTGCATTCTCCCCTTGACACAGCTACATCTCTAGGTATTTCTAGAAACCCACCAGTACTGGATCCAGCATTTCCACATAGAATGTCATCTGCTATTCAAAACAGACCAAGGCCTCCAGAAAAGACCACGTCTTGAGTGCTCCTAGAAGAGCCAAAGAATCTCCCAGTCTCTAGATGATCCCCAAGCTGTGCTGTCCCCAGCAGGCCAGGTAGATCTGCCAGCACATGGTGGCCCCAAGACATCAGTGGACATGCACACTGCACCGTGGGCACGTCACTGCCAAGCTCCTCCAGCCATGTACATGGTGCACGAGGTGGGAGCAACCATACGGCACAGGGCAAGCGGGGCACCAGGCAGGAGCACCAGAACAGCATGGGGCACACGGGATGCCAGTGGAGTACCCAAACGGTGTGCGAAGGAACTGGTCCAAAGGAAAGGAAGGACTAAGGCAGGGCTGTCGAGGCAGCAGGATAGCTTGCTCAGGCCCTAGATTTTAGGGGACCCATGTTTCACTTTAACAGCACTCCCAGGGCTGGGGTCTTCCCTTCAGACCCCCCCAGCTCTCACACCAGAGCCTCCAGCTCAGGGTTTCCCAGCAGGCAGCATCTCCAGCCCCTGTGACAGAGTTGTGAGCGGGGGCAGTCCCAGAGGAGCAGCCCAGGGGCACCCCTCGGAGGAGCAGCCAGCGGAGGGGGTCGACCCCCAGCCCTGCTTCTCCTTTGGAGGCTGGGAGGAAAGCTGAGCTGGGGGCGGAAGGAGCCAGCGGGCCTGGGAGTGACACCTCGCAGATTAGAGAGGTATGTGGCCTGGAACCTAAACACAGGATGTGCAGTGCAGAGGAAGGGCTGGGGGAGGGAGCACGCCGAGTTCGGCAGAGTTAACCCCTTTGTGCGCTGGGCCTGAGCAGAGCCGCCCACCGAGCCTCTGCCATATGTCCCTGCAACAGGAGCGTGTCTGACTTGAGCAGAGACCACGGGGTATAGGATTGACTCCTTCAACCACCACTAGTCTGCCTGGGGTGCACCAGGGAGTTGTACCATCCCTGTTCCTCCAGCATCCTTAGTACAGCCTGCAGAGCCAGCATGGTCCCATCCTTCCCAGCCAGAGATGGCCTGTCGGCAGTTCCCTCCAGAGGCCCAGATGTGGCGGTTCCTGTCCTGCTTCCTAAAGCTCAGGGTTAGCTCGAGCAGGAAGGAGAGATAAGGGAAAGCCAAAACTGCCCGTTTCCCAGGTCAGGGTTCGCCAGGAAAGCCTGCTGGGGCAGCGCCAGCAGAGCCTCGGCGGGTGGAGGGCTGCCAAGCGGGGGAGGTAGCTGTGGCCTCACCAGTCCAGCACACTGCACAGATGGGACTCGTAGCGAGAGGAGTGTTCAGCTTGCTCTGAGGCTCTTGAAACATGGCACGATAATTTAAACTAAGTCTCCTCCAGCTGGTAAAATAGCAGTGTGGGGACCAGGACAAGCAGGTCAAGACATCAGCTCTAATTTGGAGACCGGCAACGTGCACTATGGGAAGACGAGAAATGGCAAAAGTCATGTCTGCAAGGGATGGCCATTTTGGGATTGGTTTTGGGTTAAACACTAGGCAGGCAGGCGCACCCGGTTAAACCCTAGGCAGGCAGGAGCCCCCTCCTAGCCAGCAGCACTTGAGCTGCCAAGGGCTCCCAAAGCCACATTCAGCATGGGGTAGCGATCGGCTGTGACGGGGCCACCAGGCCAAGGAGCAGCAGCAGAGAAGAGCTGACCCACAGTCAAGTGGAAGGGCAGAGGCGCGTGGCCAAGCAGCCTCCCCCTGCCCACGGTGCTCACCTCTGCCTTGTACATGCGGATGAGGCCCTGGTTGACCTTGGACCAGGAGGGCACGGCGCTGATGTTCCAGAGCTGGTTGGAGTGCTCGGCAAAGGGGCCTGTCTTCATCTGAAAGAGACCCAAGAGCAGGGCTGAGGGAGCCGGGACAGCCAGGAAGCTCGTGCACCAGCAGTGACTCACGCTCACACTCTCCAAGCAAACATTCCCACCAAAAAAATCGTTGCCCCCGCCGCGGCCACCTCCCTGCGCCTTCCCTCCCTCCCGCCCCCCACGCTCCCTCCCGCTGCGGCCACATCACACGAAGCCATGGCAATCCAGCTCCCCCCCTTCCCTGATAAAATTAAGCCTTTTCCTGCCACGCTTTCCTAATCAGGCCTCCCTCTGCACACCTCCCTTTTAATGACTGCATTAAAAAAGCCCCACAAGTCCCGTTCTCCCCCCCAGTAGAGCTTGGCTCAATGCTGTTCCTGTTCTACCCAGAAACCTCCCAGTGCAACACTGCTGGGCTTTCCAAGAAAATGACTCATTCCCCATTCAGATCAACAACAAGCAGCAGCGACAACCGCCGCTGCCTTCCC
>NW_009603676.1:19201-33842 GCF_000690535.1 Cariama cristata
AGAGGAGGGCTCTGGAGGGAGGCAGGAGCAGAGGGGACACGCTCCACTCCTGCTCTCCAAACCAGCTCCAGAGCCGTGAGTTGCTAGCTTGCAGCATATGCTTTGAATTGTTTTAATTTTTAGAATTTTTTTTTTTTATACTCCAGTGTTTCTCTTCCCAGGGCGAGGGGCTTGGAGGAGAGAGGGCAGAGGAAAAGCTGCAATCAGCGACAGTTGCCTGTAGATTCCCTGGGTAGTTGTTCCTCCTTCTCCCCCATGAACGAAAACAGACCCTCGGGGAGAAAAAGAAATACAACGCAGCCACTCTGACTGAGTGAAGTTCCCATGACATCAGAAACCGCAAGGCCGAAGCTCACGCTAAAAAGGAGCATTGGGAGAGAAGAATCTCTTGGACTCCCATTCTCGACTCGGGGCTCGAACAACTAACCCCTTCCCTCCACACACGCACAGGCCTGGAGCGAGGGTGGGAAAAGAGCCTCCAAAACCAGCTCTCTGCCTACTGTAAAAGCAAGCAAAGCCAATCAATCTGCTTTGGGAAATTGCTGCTGCCCTTCTGCAAGGTCTGTGTGGCACCAGTCTGCAGCAAAGGAAGAAAGAGAGAGGGAAAGGGGGGCGGGGGGAACCCAAAAAACTCCACTGCTTGGAGGACAATGTGTTTCAAACCCACTGACCTCGGGGCTGGAGCACCGGGGGAAGCGAGTCTGTAGTTTTGACCGCTGCCGGGAGAGCGCAGACACATCCCCACTTCCCCTCGGCGGTTCTCGTGAGCTGGGGGATGACGGATGAGCCGCTCAGCCGCTCCCGCTCCCCTCCGCCGTGCATGCTTTCCTTGCGGATACAAGATGAAACGCGCAGATACACAAAGCACGACGCTACCCAACAGGGCCAGCGCACTATTAAGCGCAAGGATTTGGCACCGGCGGGCACCCAAGTTGAAGGCTGCCAGGGAGCTCAGCGCCAGGCGGTTTGCTCAAAGCATCCCCCTCCTCCCCATACGGGAGATTCGGCTGCATGCATTTTGACGCCAAACCTTCCTCCAGCATCACTACCCTTCGCAGGGGCACAGTCTGCATCAGCCACCACCACCGTGCTTTGCTTCTCCCCGCTTCCCAAGCCAGAGCGAGCGAGAGCAGGGAGGGGGGTGCCTTGGCTGGTCGGCCCCACAGAGGGTCCGGGGGCCGTGTGAGCGCCTGGCACGGCTGCCACCATGGCCCTTCTCACCCAGGGTGCCCAGCGAGGGACGGTTTGCCTACGGTTTCAAACTGGGGAGGGAAAAATAAGGAGGATGAGGGGGGAACAAAAATATTCATCTCCTTCCAGCCACAAAGGGCGCAGAGGGAGAGCTGGGGGGGGGAGGGAGAGCTTGGGGGGGGGAAGAGCGAGAGGCGGCGAGCATGCTGCAGTCCCGCAGTGACCCCAGGGGAACGGTGTGAGTCAGAGCAGCCATACTGAGCAGGAAATTACTCACAGACGCGGCGTTCCTGCCTCTCGGTTCCCAAGAGAATCGGCCTTTTGTAAATGGTTCCTCTGTCAGTGCCGGGGGGAGGGGGAAGGCTGAGGCCGTGCTTTCCTGTCAGCTCCTTCCCTTCCAGCCGAAATCCGAGCCCTCCCTTCCCAAACCTCCAAATTTAGAAGCCAGATTGAAGCTGAAATTCCTGTTGCCTGCTCTGGGCCCTCAGAGGAGCATCTGGGCGATCGCACTGATCCACCACAACAGCTGGGGCGTACCCGGCACCCCTCTTCTGCACAAACACACACAGCCCTGCCATCGCTGCCGTCCACAGCCCCTAGCGTGGCAGGCACCACAGAGATGCTCCCAAACTCTCCTCATCCTCACATCTACGGGTACCACATGCACCCTGCAGCACACTTTGGCAGGCAAGGCGGCAGTAGGGGGATAGCTCAAGTCCCAGCCGGCTCTGTAAACCTCACTCTATTCAAGGACCACGCGTTCAGGTCCAAAACCACCCCGCAGATTTCCCAAGAGCAGGCCAGCTTACGCAAGGCTCGCTGCCGTGCCTGTGCGCCGTGCAGGGGGGTGCTGTTGTATGGAGGATGCCTCAGTGGGTTCAGCCTGGACATCACCTCGCTGCTACTTTAAGAGCCTGAGGTTTAAATATACACGTGGCAAACACCACGACAGTGTATATTCATATCCTTGAAACATCACCCAGGGGCTAAGAAAAATATCTGCTCAAGAGACTATTCTCTCAGTTGAAAGAAAACAACCTAGCTCCGTTGTAGCTTGCTGAAACAAAACCTGCTCTCATGTCGGTAAGATGTACCAGACCCACTATGGGAACTGTTGTGGTATTTGCTACATGTTTAACACCTTTAAAGGAGAGCTGTTTCCAGCTGACAAGCTCAGAAGAAAAGAATGTCGTTCATTTATTAAAGTCTTTAATCCCTTCTATCTTTTTCCCTGCTATTTTGTTTTGTTGTTGATTTTGGAGAGAAAGCGTTTGGAGGGCACTGGAGGCTGTCTCAGCCCCCTCTAGTGGCAGTAACAGCCTTCCCAGGCATTTGGGAGAGAAAAAAACAAATTTTAAAAGCAAAAATCTTTACAAAAAGGAAACAGTGCCTGCATGAAGACAGACTGAAAATACCATGCATTTGATAATCCAGGTTGTTGCCATCCCTTAGCGGCTCCCACCAGGAGGGCCCGAGAAGAGGGCTCCTTGCCACCAGGTGGCACTGAGGAACTCAGCAGAAACACTGAATTCCACGATTCTCAACAAATAAGTGAAATCATTTATTTTAAAAGCCTACTAAAAAGCTAACCTTCTGCAGGCAGAAGCAGAGTGACCTGAAGAAGCAATACGGTGCTGTGTATTTCAAACTCTACATGTCATCCGTGCACCACAGAATTTTCTACACACATGTCAAGAGATGCATGTTTTTATGTTTTTAAGAGGTTACTGCATTGTCTGGATATTACAGAGGCCCAAATTAAAATAAATCTCTGAGCGTCTTGGCTCCTGCTTTCCTGTCCTCATCCTGATCTCTTCCTCCAGTGCCTCTTTACTACCCATGGCATGATTTATCTCTGCATTAAGGGTTAAACCCTGTGAGGTGCTAAGTACCAAAACAAACCCTACTAGATTCAGAACACAGCACCTCCTGGGGTTTGGGCCAAAGGCTTCTATGAAAATTTCCTACATGAAAGGCTACGTTCATATGCTGTAACCACCCTTCCCATCTAATCACTAAATTAAAGAGGCAGGGGGCAGGGAAGTGAACAGAGCAAAGGGGAAGAATTGCACTCTGTCCTTCAAAATTAACCCCATCAACTCTCTTTTGCCATAGTCAAGAAGTCCCTCCCCACAATGGAGCATGTGGTTCTTGCTCTCCCTGCCCAAATCGTGCAGCAAGGGGGATGGTAGAAACACGGCCAGATCATCCAGGGCAGCTGAGGGCAGAAAGCTGTGAGCTCCCTCACTGGGAAACACTGCTCACGGTTGGCAACAAGCTGAATATCACCAGTCCCTCACCCATGGGCCCTACAGTGCTTGAGCAGAAACACGGTCCTGATAGCGTTGCCAGCTGGGTGAGTCTCAGCACTATCTCTGCTCTAGATCCTTTGCAAATAAAGTGCATTTCATGGGCAACTCTTTTGGTAGAATCTGGAGAAGATCCAGCTGCACAGAGGTCTCCGAGCTTGCCCTAAGCAAGGGGAGGCCCAGGGCCTGCCAGGCAGCACCCAACGGCTGGAGGGAAGGGAGGTTATCTTGGCGAGCCCAGTCATTTTGCAGCTCCTACTTCAGCTTCCTAGCATACTTGCAGGCACTAGTCTTCTCCATCTAAGTTCCCACTGACTGATCCAAGTGATGATCCAAGGTTATTTGTTTGCTCTTGTTACAGCTCCCTTCAACTGCAATCCACAACCCGTCTAGCTTAATTATACTTTCCTCTCAACATCCCTGTCTCAACTCACTCAAGGAGAGCACCTCAGACATGCAACAATGGTTCATCCGCACAGTTCCGTGAGAGCAAACAAACAAGCAAAGGAGGAAGAGAAAACCACAGCCAGAGCCAAGTATCTAATGTCAAGAGAACTTCCCTGTGGGACAAACCTTCCAGTCCTCACCTCTGTAATGAAGAGGATGCACTCCAGGAACATGAAGTCCTTATGGTTTTCGTTTACCACCTTCTCATCAACAAAGTGTCGTGGCTCCAGATTTGGATGGTCTAAAAAGAGCAAGAGACAATAAGAAGTAACCTGTACGGCACCCCTCTTCTGAGACCAAGTTCAACCAGGTCTTGTCCTGCCCCTCTTCTAGAAGAAACATGATCCTCCCATCAGAGCTCTTCAGAAGTCAGCACAGAGCTGCTCCCTTCCATCTCATCTCCCACTCCAGTGCCTCAGCAGTGAGAGCACCTGGTAAACTCCCCAGGGCAGAAAATGTGTTTTCTAGCACCAAAACCAAGACTGTCCTTTTAAAAACCTTGTAATCATTGCAATAAAGACAGAGGTACTGTACAAGGAAGCCTTCCATCTCCCAACCTAAGCAACTAGCTTTATTTGGAAAGCTGAAGGAAGGAAAAAAAATCCAAGCCCCAAGCGAACTCTTCTGCTGTATTACACACAAATTTGACATATTTGAATTTTAAAGTCTGTCCCAAGCCCCATCATCCTTGTAACCTAGACAGATGGGGCAGGTTGGGACACAAGAAGTTTTTTATTAGTACCTATCAGCTGGGAACTGCCCCATATGAAAGGCAGGAATTGGAAGTCATCCAAACCCCACACGCCCTGGCTGCCAGCAGGTTCCATTCTGTAGGTCTTCTGAAGTTTTCGCATCACTTCTAGGTACCTGAGACCAAAGAGAGAAGGAATGGTTAAGACAAGGCCGCCTTCTGTCTTCATTGACTTACATGAGGATAAGAACAACCAGTCTGAAGCAGGACACAACTTTATCACTTGCAAGCAGGACCCCCACATAGAGCACAGTACACAGAATCTATATTCAGCTCCTTTGCCACAGAAAGCAGCCTGATGGCATGTATAGTAGCTAATACTAGAACCTTTTAAAAACTGGAATTTTTTTTTTTTTACACCAAATTCACTAAGAAATCAAGTGGCAGGGGTTTATTTTATCTGCAGTGTCTTGTGTTGGTGCAGATCTTACCCCACTGTTATTTGAAAACATTGACACTTTGCTCTCCTTCAACAACTTCCAAAAGATCTCAGAAAGCTTTCCATCTTACAGGAACCACTACTTCCACTTTTCAGGTGGAAAATTAAGCTGGAAGTACTATTGAATGAAATTGTTTCCATGCCACCAAACAGTGATACAGCTGGGATTAGATCTCTGGACTCCAAACACCCATTCCACCAGTTTCCTCACTACCAACTCTACCTCCTGGGCTGGAAACACATCTAGGGGAGCAGTGGAGGCCTGCCAGTTTCATAGAGATTTCTTTATTTTTGTAATACCTGACGAGATGTTAGATCCTCTGATCAGATAATTCCTGTCTATCACAAAGCACAGAGCTTCACCCACGTACCTCTGCAGAGCTCAATAACTTGTGCTCAACTACAGTAACTTTCCAGAAAGACACTCAGCATCTAACAGACAAGGTGTTTTCACCTCTTTTGGAGATAGTTATAATGGGTCACCACACAGTCCATTAAAAAGCATATCTGCCTCCTAATTTTGTTTGTCTTCAGTTTTCCCATTCTGCCCTTCTTCCTAGGCCAGTAAGCCCTTCAGCACTCACGTTCTCTTAAAAAGCGTATCTGCCTCCTAATTTTGTTTAAGTTTGTCTTCAGTTTTCCCATTCTGCCCTTCTTCCTAGGCCAGTAAGCCCTTCAGCACTCACGTTCTCTAATTATGTACACGTCTTTGTAGAAAGCCCTTGATTTGCCCAGCTCGCACCCCAGGAGGAGGCTCTTCTTGCAATTTCTTACTCCCAAATGGGTGCAGATCAGTGGAAGAAAGGGGACACAATCAGCCGAGACTACAGGAGGAGTCTGGTGTACAGAACAGGCAGTAACATCTCACACATCCCAGACAGCTGTAAGGGGAGACTGTCAGGGACCTGCCCCCAAAGAGCCAAATGCTTCCAGCCCTTCTCCTTCCATTACCTCACCTGTTAAATACTTTAAAGACGATGGCCATCTGGTCATCCACTCTGAGCACACCGATTTTGCAGAGGCAGCAGAGAAAGGCTGCAAATGCAGCTTCGTGCCCTAGAGTTAAAAGACAAAGAGACATGACACTGGTGTCTCTGGTCCCCGGGACAACCCTTCTGTAGGAACCACAATGGCTTTTCAGAAATCACAGCAGTCACAGCCCCATCTCAAAAGCCCCAACCCTATTGTCCCTGTTAATGCCATGAGCTGACAATATTTCATCTCCATGCAGCACCCATCCAAAGTATACTTTCTAGACATTCATAAGGTGATTATTAACTTTGAGAAAAGAAGTTCTTGAGGAAAAACATGCCCAGGAAAAACTGTGCATGCTGGGAGCAAGGCAGGGCCTTTCCCAGGAACTTGGCACAGCAGGGGAAGTGGAGCACCACAGAGTCATCTGCTTGAGGGATGTGAGAGAACCTCACATCTGCAAGTAAACAGATTTCCTCCGACTTCAAAAATATCTCTGTGTTGGAAGGATGCAGATCCCATGATGCTGCCGGGAACAGTCTGTCACAGAAGGTATGGGGATCTCAGGCTGAGCCTCTGCAGCTTGGTCCTCCAGCTAACAGCAAGGGAAAGAAAACCAGCAAACCCAGAAATGTCTTTTAGTGGAAGGGACCACAAAAGAAGGGAGAGTACAAGACCAGCAGCTCCATGCTACGAAGAAGCGCAGCTCCCAGCGTAGGAACAAAGTGCACCTATGGTCTAGCCACTGTGAGCTAGAACATGGGCTTCTGGCTCGGGACACACAGGAGAGGAGGAAAGGCTGAATTGCCTCCCCTGAGCTGACAACCCCCAGCCAGCGGGTCCCTTTCCAAAGCCAACATCTCCCCCTGGTGCTGGCGAGCCGCAGCTCTCCTGGCAAGCACTGCACAGCCTCCAGTTCTTCATCCTTTTGCCCACGTCCTCCTCTTCCTCTCCCTGTCCAGGTCGTAGGTCATGTTTCCTTGCACCCACAGCGTCCTGCTGTCCTGCCTTCTGGTAAGGTCACACCTGTCCTCCAGACAGAGGAGCACAGCACGTAGATGATTCTGGATTTAGGTCTAATTGAAGCCAGTGTGTTTACTTCAACCTGCAAATTAGTGTCTCCTTAGGTGCAAAATGCTTCTACCTTCAGATTTCAAAGTCCCTCTGTAAGCAGTGATGTCACTTCTAGGAAGCACCAGTCCTCAAGACACTTCCCACTGAGCATGAACGTGGTTCCCACTCCAGTTCCAATTCAAGCAATTGTATTTTATCCCTCTAAACTGCCTATTGCAGATCAGCAGGTGCAGGACTGCTGTATGCAGTAAATCAGCTCCTACAGCTTATCCCAGAATGGCTTGCACAGCTTGGTTCACATCTCCTCAGACGAGACGTGAAAAGGGCATCATAGCTCTAGCACAGCCCTGCTCCCAGGCCCAGCCCTCTCAGTCATAGCCCCACTGGACACAGCGGTGAGGAGGCCCTAGAAGGAAGGTGTTTGTTTCAACCTGGTACTAAAAATAGTGGCAATGACACATTTAAATAAATGCAGGACCAGGCTCCAAAGGATCACTACCCGAGGGAGTCCAGCCTCGGCCAGCATGCAGGCCCAGGTACCTGTGCCATAGTCAATGCGGGTGGAGTTCCCCACCGATTCCTTTAAGTACACGGCCACTTCTGGTGCAGCATCAGCCAAATGCTTGGGAATCACTGTTGCCACCAACTTTTCTGCCTCCTGAAAGACACAAAAGACTCCCTTGAGTGAGTGCAGATCTGTCACAGTCCCCAAGAACAAGTCATCCTCTGCTCAGACACTGTTGCAGAGTGGGAGCTGCAATGGTGCACTCCTACAATGGCCAGAGTCACCTTGAGTGTGTGCAGATCTGTCACAGTCCCCAAGAACATCCTCTGCTCAGACACTGTTGCAGAGTGGGAGCTGCAATGGTGCACTCCTACAATGGCCAGAGTCAGCACGACAGAGGATCGAATTCTCCTGGTGAAGAAGTTATCTCCGGAGACGAAGCAATTCAGGAAGAGCTTGTCCTGACACTTATCCAGGCCACACACATCCTGCAGGAAAAGAAAGCTTCACCATCCAAGTACATCAACCTAGTTACCCACTGAGTCATCTCCAGGACAAAAGCATTAATAGAACAACAGACCACCTGCAAGCTCACTGCTGCTGGGACTGTGCTTGTGCCACCTCCAGAGCTCAGTGCAGGGCAAGTGCTCTGAGCTCAAGGAAGTCGAGCACAACCTTCCTCTGATTTTGTGTCACCCATCAGCTAGCAGACACAGTGGGCAGTTACAAAGCAAAGAGGTTCCCTGAGCTTGGAGAGCCCTCATGGTTCATCCAGGACGTGGAGACCAAGCCAAGAGCATTTCATGGACCTTACGCTCTCATAAGAGGAGAAGACAGCATCAAATCAGTGGCAAATTATGCTTATCAAGAGGTGGATCTTTCACAGCTTATCTGAGCAATTCCTCTGTAGGCTGCTGACAGAGCCATCCTGCTACCCCTGCTGGGCACTGTCCCCTTCTGTAGGAGCAGCATGTAACACTACATGTGAAAGACATGCTCACCTGGTCTAGTTTGGCATACCAGGTCCTGAAGGCTTTGTTCCCAAAGCGAGAAGGTTGATCCACTGGCGGGGTTTCATCAATCCATCTGTCAAGGGTGTTCAGAAGAGCCACCAGCTTTTCAATGGGCTAGAGAGACAAAGAAGATGAGGGGTCACAGTGACATAAAACAGAGAAGTCCCTCAGGCTCTGACATCTCTGCCCTGGATTGGAGTCATTAAAGCCCACACCACCTTTCCCAAGGGTGGCAAGCAGAAACATGATGTGCCAACCCTCCCCAAAATGCAGAGAGGCCAGGAAAACCATGCTTCCCCTCAGAAGATCAGTCCAGCACAAAGCCCAGCCTGAGGCAGGCTCTCCAGTCGCCCACACTGTCTTTCATGAACTTTAACAGCACTATGCTTTAAAACCTCTGGGAGAAGAGCAACAGCAAGCTCCTAGCTGTAGGGCATACAGGACTGAGCAGCAGGGAAGCGCTACACAATTCAGAGATCTCCAACATAAAACCCAGGCTCTGCATCTTGAGGGTCCTGCATCCCCCATGGGATAGAGCACAGCACTTACCGTATACCCTCACCAGTGGCTTATGATGTGATTTAAAGGCCCTTCTCAAGGCCTCTAATCTTTGTCCTAAAGTGTCTCTTAGGAGCCAGGATTAGCAGTGATGGTGTTAGTGTTTGTACAGCGCCCAATGCAGCAGGGCCTAATCACAATTCAACCCTCTCAGCATGGTTCCTGTTTCTTCAAACTCATACCAGCCAGACTGCCAGGACAACTCCAACCCAAGGATACTCAGTGCACATGGCAAAATACAGCCTATCGAGGGGAAGAGGCAGTCTGGTTTGCCCACCAGTGGTGTCATCAGAGCAAGCATGAGAGGCTCTCGGTTCTCAGAGAAGTGTCTCAATACAAACAGAAAGCTGATGGGAAGGCAACAGCAAGACAACAGAGCCATTGTTCTTACACCTAGTGCTGGAAGGAGAAAGTGAGGAAACTGCGTAGGATGTATGAGAGTGACTGCAGGCGGCATTGCTGTGGCCATGAAGGAAAAGAGAGGTGCAATAGGCGATAGAGGACGATGTCTCAAGCTGTACTGTTAGGACCAGGGCTGGCCAATGCACCCAGCCTCTTCTCTGCCTTGCCCATACATCTGGGGAACAGCTACACTTCATGCACCAACAGATAACACCACAGGCAGCACTTTAAGCAGCTCCAAACAGTTTTAGGAGGCTCTGCCGACAACCGGTCAAGCCTGCCAGAGGTTCTTGGACTCTCCTCGCCTGACTCCAAGCAGCCGGAGAGCCGTCAGCTGCCACAGCAGCTGGCCAGGCCCCGGGCAGTGTAGGCTCCTCTGTCTCGAGAGGGGATTCCTCCTTCAAGGGGACAAAGAGGACAGCAGAAGCAGCGGTTGGTTTGACTTTGCTGGAGGCATCGACCGTGTGAAGCTGGCTGGTCTCCTGGGCTGTGGTTCAATTCTTCACGCTGCCTGCCGGGAGGACGAGGAAACAGCCGAGCCCAGCAAGTTTCAAGCCCTTGAAGTGCCACTTGAAGAGGGCGGGCGGAGAGACAGGCATGGCAGAGCTGTGCTGCCACTGAACCAGCTGCGGATCGCTCCCCATGCTCTCTGCACCCAGGAGGAAGGGTCTCTTGGCAGGCACAGCCTCCCCCAGACAGTAGCTCCTGAGGTGCCATCCTGAGGACATGGTGGGAAGCAGGATCTGGCAGGGGAGGGATCCACCCACCCCACAGGATCTCGACACTCGAGCCAGGTCAGAGGCTGGGATAGAGGAGAAGACCTGAGCACACCAGGAACACAAAGGACCCAAGTGCCAAGGGACACAGGGGGCCAGAAGCTCTGGTGCTGCAAGGTAGAGCCACTAGCAGGCCAGTGCCCCAGATACGCGTGGATCGAGGCAGCACAGCCCCCTCTGCTTCAGCTCCCTGCTGCCCAAAACGCTGCAGAAACCCAACATCTCCCCACTGCACCAGGCCAGGTTTGGACTCAGCTCTCCTCCTTCCTGGCTATTGCACTCAACTCCAATTAAGCAACAGCATCCCCAGCACTGGGTTGCATTAAATAATTAAATCGTACTGGTGATTTATCCGCCGGCACCAGCAGCTCATTACGAGCAGCCACCGTATTTCAAACCCCTCTGAGCGAGCACTCAGTGCTGCCTGGATAAATGGCTGGCAAGGACCAGCTCCTTCCCCCTCCCCAGATCTGCCCGCAGGCCTTAGGGAGTGTGAGAGTCAAACCTCCCCTTCCCCACTCACTTGCTTTAAAGGGATTATAAAGCCCAGCCCCACTGAACACGGGAGAGCAGGACCCAGCTGCTGGCTCAGCCATGCCAATAAATAATTAAAGAGATGCGGCTCATTTTGGGCTCAAGGCCCTTTGAAAAGGGAGTTACTAAAAGAAGCAGCTTCCCATTGTCCAGCAGATGAAACTTGTGCACCCAGAGCCGAGCCTAGCAGGGGAGAAGGAGGGGAAGAGCAGAGCTTATGGGAACACAACCATCAGCACCACTGCAGCCTTGTTTTGCCTGGCTGGGTTTTCAAGCTCTATTTTTGCTTTACCTTTCCAGTGATCAAAGCAAGGGCAGCCTCCACCCCCCTGCTCTCCTTGGTCTTCTCGTTGTGCTGATTTTGCATCCCCTTGACCCTGAGTCTGCCACCGGTCCCAAAGGCAAACCACAGAGCCTCCTGCAGTGCAGAGACCTGTCAGCATCTCTCAAGAGCAGGGGCTGGGCAGCCGGAGGTGCTGAGAAGGCATCATGGCAGTCAAAGCCGCCTGGGGGGACCAAGCCTGCTCCTGTGGGCTCTTTGGGCCCTGCTGGAGGGGAGAGCTGCTAAAATTGGGGTATTTGCAGCTTTCCCCAGTTCCCTCCTGGAACCAGAGCAAAACACAAGGCCAGTCAGTTTGCCCCAGTGCAGCGGGTTGTTTGAAGGGAAGGTCTGCTCCCTGCGTGGCCAAAATTAACCTCTTCCTTGCCGCACTGCTCCTCTGATCAAAGTCACAGCTTTGAAAAACTGCTCCGGGCTGCAGCCCCAGCAGTTGCTGCATGGATCCTGACGTGAAAAGCACTCTCTCCAGGAGGAGAAGGCAGGTCACAGCCCATCAGTCGGACAACCTTGTGCCAGACATAGCATCTACGCCAGAGTCCTAAACAACAGCTCCGCTATCACTACTTGTCAGATGCCTCCAGCAAAGCCCCAGACAGCTCCAAACAATTTTTCAGAAAGAGCACAGCAAGCTCCACAAGTCTCAGAAGGGGCTGAGTCCCCAAAGGATCCAGCTCTTGCTCCAGCAGACAGTTTGGTATCGACACACGCTACTCTGGAAACCATTAAGCTGTCTCTTTAAAAGCAGAGCAGACCATACTTGCTTTTTTTTTTCCATGGCAAAGCAATACTAGTAAGTCATGGAGAGGATACACGTTCAGCAAAAAGGATTCCAGGAGGTCATTTGCCAAAGGAAGGCGTCACCAGCATTTGATCAGGGAGGAAGATGGGACGGCACAAAAGCACATCAGCAGCAGGTACGGCATAAGAGAAGAAAGCAGAGCAGAGATGCAAGCAGAGGCCACAAGGGGCTGAGCCTTTAAAAGCATAGATAAGCAGTTTGATCTACAAACGAACTCGTGTGAACAGGCAACCTCATCAGCGAGGCAACCCTGGGGATGCTCCACCTGTGCCTCAAGTCACAGGCTTCTGCTCTGCTCCATGCGAGGGGAATGAGATGTTCCCTGCCACTTCCCAAGCAGTCAGGATCGTGTCTCTTGTTTGTCACCTGGACTGGGACTGTGGATGGAAAACATTCACTCCAAGAGGGATCTGCTGCACGGGCATAGCCCTGATACAGCTCTTCCTAGACAGCTGACAGCTCAAAGGGGTTGGGAGAAGAGGGGGGTTTTCCCCCCTCCCCCCTTTGTTTTGCTCTGCTCACTTTTAATGCTTTGTTTCCCTAGAACTGCTCTGTGAATGGTTGGGAATGAGCGAGATCACAACAAAGACAAAACTCAAAGGTGAAATGCAAACAGTGGAAAGCAAGAGCAGCATTTGACAGCAGTTTCTACTGAACTGAAGGAACAAAAGGTGGACCTACAGCCTGTTAGGGAGGGACTCATTATCCCTGATCCACCCCATGAACTACAAGCAAGTTTCTCATTCACGCACTGGCTCCTAGAAGGGAAGGCTGGCCTTAACATGCCTGCTTCAAACATAAATGACTAGGTTAAAGATCATCGTAGGCTGCCTTCCCACCCCAGAATGAAGCTACCAACACACAGGGCTCAGTCCGCTTCCACTCTGCCTAGATCTTTTTAGACCGTTCTCTGTTTTCTTGCACAGCCGTGGTAAGTTTGAACAGTAAAAATGTACCCAAGAATCTCCTCATTGCAATGCAGAAAGAGGGAGGGGGGATCCAGCACGCAATGTGGAAGTGAAGCTGGTGGCCCACATGTGCTCTGCAGACCATGGCAGCACCCAGGGAGACCTCAGGCCAGCACTGAGCACAGCTCAGGCCAGGCAGTAACACCACTGAGGATGCCTGCCCTTTCCCTCTGGCTCTAAACGATCTCGCTGTGCCTCGATAAGGGGAACAGGCATTAAAACCGGCCATGGCAGCAGATAGAACCAGGTGACAGTCACATTAATGCAAGGGGAAAAATAGGTCCTTTCTGCTTAACACCTCGGAAGGGGCGATGGGGCCCCAGAGCCTAAACCCACCTCCCCAGCCCAGCACTCCTGCGTGCTCCACAGCACCCCGTGACCCTCGGCACGACCCTTGGTGAGGCAGGGCCACTCAATGACAAGCCTTGAGCTCACACGCTATCAAACCAGACCTCGTACAGCTTCAGCTGCAGCACGGGCCGAGGAGATCGATGCTTTTAACACAGTCTGAGCAACAAGGAAGCCCAGGGACAGGGAGACAAGCAACTTGGCCAAGGTCCCACAGAAACGCCAGTGGGAGAACGGGAATGGTACAGACATCTCAGCCTTTGGCCTGCAACCAGGAGGGAACATCACATCTTCAAAACACCACTGTTTGAAGCCAGACTGTGAAAACAGGGTCAAAACATGTCCTTGCCTCATCTTCCTTTTCACCACCAGCTTCTCTCCACTTGTAACTTGCTTGATTTCCCATCCAGCAAGCACACACAGAGCCTCTGCATCCTGGGGGCAGGATTGCAGGCTGACATTTGCATCCCCAAGCATAACCCAACCACATTTATTCTTCCTGACTCCCAGATAAGCTGCCAATTCATTCTTTGCTTAGGAAATAGTCACTGTAGAGGCAAAAAAAAAAAAGATTCAAAAAAAAAAAGGGCAGAAAAGGAGAAGCAAGGGGATCCAAACCCTTCTCCTACCTCTGAAACTTTGTATTCGCAGGTTAGCTTCTTGCCCCTGACACCTTCATTCAGAGTGAGGATGAAGCCCATGTAATCTGCGTATGCCTGCAAACACACCCGAGAAGGCAGGGCGTTAGTGAATACCCACAGTCTGTTTGAACAAGCAATGCGCCATGGGAGCACTCCTGCACACCAAGGGAACCTTTCCCAACACACATTGCTGCTTTCCTGGAGACACCCAGGGTGCAGGGCTTGCTGTGAGGTTACTGCTGGTTTTGGCAGATCTGGGAGGCAGATGGCGATTGCACCAAGAACTCTGCATTGCTGTAAAAATTACAGGAAGGAGAAGCCTAAAAATGCTTGCACTGCCCCTGAAATCATTCCCTCAGCTCCCTGCCTCCTATCAGGTCAAATTCAAACTCCTCGGCTCTGCAGAGTCCCAGTTGTGCCTAGACATCCTGCTCTGCACTGCTTCTCCCAGACCTGTGCTGTTATCTCCCCTTTCCTCCTTCTATTCTTCTCCCAAGCTCATGCATGATGGAGAAGTGGGCGATGGCCCAGGCTCCTCAACGCTCTTCTCTTTCAATTTGCTGATTTTGACGCA
>NW_009603676.1:33873-36936 GCF_000690535.1 Cariama cristata
CTTCTCTTTAAATTTGCTGCTTTTGAAGCATCATATCCCGTGCAGCTCTACAGTTCTAAGTCTTTGAAAACACCAGACTAGCACACTGCCACCCCTCTCTCCTTGGGCCCCTCTCACACAGAAATCCTGTCCAGGAGCAAGTCCTTAAACCCAGGAGACTTAACAAAGGAAGCTGCGCTCAAAGGTTTGCTTGAGACCTAGCTATAACTTAAGCTTCTCTTAAGACATCACAGATCAGTCATCAAGCAAGAACTTGCTCCTAAGAGGCGGGACAAGTCTGGGCTAACACACCAATCCCTCAAAGGCAGAGACGGGAGAACTTGCCTGTTCCACCAGCTCCACACATACCGTAAACAAAAATTATCGAGGAAATTGAAGGCCTTGGCTCTAGAGCCCTTTCCAGCACAGCAAGGCGGGAAGGCCCCAGGAACCAACCCAACCTGATGCTATTAGAGAGCCAGACAGCAGGACCATGTTCAAGCTTAGTTCAGACAGTGAAGGATAAATCCAGTTTCGATAAAACATACAGGCTAGGTAGGATGAAATAGTTACCAACTTCTTGTCTAGCTTGTTTTGAGGGAGCAGTAATAATTTTAAAGCATCTCTGGTCTCCCTCACCCTCCGGGCTCTCTCTGGCTCACTCCTTTGTCAGAGCATTTGGCTACCAGACTCGACACCTCACTGCCAAGTCATTTTTCTACAAACAGGCAGTGACTCTTCTGCTTTAAAACGCAAATCGATTAATTTCCCATTACTTGCCCAAACCTGCTTTACCTCATGGCTGTTCCCAGACCAGACCTGGCTGCCACTGAAGCATAATAAGCACTTACCAGTCTTCCCTGACCCCAGAGCCATACCTGAGAGCGCTTCCACTTGGCCATGTCGGAAACCATGTTTATCTCCTTTTTGGGGATCATGAAGTTCTGCTGGAGGGGAGGAGCCACCTCCTCAGAGGTGCCTGGGAGATGCAAAAAAGAGGTAAAATAGAGGCAGCGGAGAAGAAGAAATCTTCTATCTTCCTTTCTTAGAATTCAACATTCATTTCTCAGGAGACAGAAAGCAAACAAATCCATCCCAGCTTGCGCCATTATCTCACTAAGTCCTCCTCACCAAACAATATCCTCTCGATCCCCAGATAATATACTCCTAAGGACACTGTAAGGCTTCAGAAAGTGGCATTATGTTTGTTTTCACCACTAAAAATGAATTTCCCATCTGGGCAGGGAGGCTGGTGCAGGAGATAACAAAGAGAACATTCAGCTAGTTTAATTATTTCTGCCTAGCGAAGACAAGCCTTTGGGTTGTGCTGAAGCACTGAGCTCTCCTAACAAACTAACCGTGCCTTGTTTTTAGGGTGTTAAGCGTGAACTGCCTTCCTCTAAAATAGGACAATTCCTGCAAAGACAAAGCTGGAGCAATTCAATAGATGGCAGTCCAGAGCCGCAGCCCCTGGTCCAGGCAGCACAGGACACAGTCTCTTCCAGGTGGAAGCTATGAAGATCATTTAATTTTAAAGCTCTCTCAGAGCCCAGGATGTAATATTTAATGCAAATGCAAATTGTTAATACATTAGAGGGGCTCCTTTCCCCAGTATCCGAATCAAGGACCCAACCGTGCTGTAAGGATGATTGCTACCCCATGCTCTCCAGAGCTCTGCTCTCAGCCAGCAGTTCCACAACGGGACACTGCAGAGCCAGAAATGCTCCAGGAGGTTAGAGGTAATTTGCATTATGCTCCTATAAGTGCAACTTTTAATAGCAAGAGGCAGTGCAGCAGACCACTGTTAAGGGTGCTAATCTGAATTTATGAATGCTGTTAAGAGTCACCCAGTTCATCTTTTTAATTCTCGAAAATATGAAGGCATTTGCTCAGCACCAGCCACCCTGGCAACACTTCAGCAACTGCTGTTCACACTACAGCTAGCTCAGGTACTGGCTCTCTAACACACAGCACCAAACTCCAACTCCTTAAAACATTATTAGCAGCATTTACATCGAAAATACAACCCAGAAGCATCAGCAGCCTTTTCTGCAGCAGAGCAGTGCTGTCTAGCAGGCAGATCGGGGAAAAAAGAATCCAAAGTCCCAGGAACCACTCAGAGTCTGCTACAGAATTGTCACATAACGTTAGAAAGTCATTTAACTTCTCTGCCTTTCAAGTTCCCCATCTACAGAACAAACGCGGTCTCATCACCTGCCTAGGGTGTACAGCATTTGGTTTGTTCCTGCACAGAAGTTACAGTAAAACTTCCAGGTACAAAGATGAGAGGAACAACACGTGAGGAATTTAAATGAAAGACATGCACGCCTCTTCTGAAAATTCAGCACACAGCTCACAATGACTAGCATCATAATGATGGAGCTCTTACTTTAAAAGACCTTATAACATGAAAACAATTAAAAACTCCAGAGAAGTAGTGTAAAAAGGCAAACACCGACTCGTCCATTAACACAGATGATACATAAAGACCAGAGATGCAGCCAGGGCAGTGTCCTGGACCGGCGGGGATCCAAGTGTTAGCCCAACCTCTGTCTTATCACAGAACTCATTTCATCTCTTTGCATTTGTTTCTCAACCATTGCTTCTTCTGACACACACTTTGTGCGTTTCCTCTTGGGGAGGAGAGCATAGATAAGGAAGGAAACACGGTGAGGGCTGCAGGGGTTACAATATTATAGAACGAATATGTAACAAAAAGTCCAAAACCAATGATGCAATGCAGACAGGAGCAGAATGGGTCAGTTGTATGACGAGAAGCAACTTGGACAAAGGAGAACCTTTCAGTCTTACTCTTGTGGTGTGGGGAGGCGGAATCAAACCCAGTCACAAGATGGACCTTCTACACCAGCAAACATCACCCATCTCAGCAATGGGAAACGGAGTCACAAAAAATGGGCTACAGACGACAGGGAGCCCCGACTCCAGCTGCTCCGGCAGCCTAAATCCCGACCACCTCACCCCTGGGATGCACAGGATGGAGCCGCACACCCTGTCAGCCCTCACAGGACAGAGGTTCTCCCCCTGCCCCGTCCCCAGTCCCTCCTGTGGGGTGCAGAGCCCCCA
>NW_009603677.1:0-21673 GCF_000690535.1 Cariama cristata
CCGGCCCAGCCTTAAACGGTGACAGCAAGCAGTCCCTGGCCAGGATTTAGGAGGAATGTGACAAAGGTCTATAGGTATCTGTATCACTGACAGTGTCTAGAAATGTACTTGTTTGTTGTTTCTTCAAATACAGTAATTATCTTACATCATATTAAGCCATTAGAAAGAAGATTTAAAACAAGTAAAGGAGCTAGTTTTTCTGTTCAGTGTATTGCTAAAGCTATGGAACTGCCTGTCAAAAGATGTTGCAGAGCCTAGATTATCACAAAGTTTCAAGATCAGACTGGGTAAAGTTCATGAAGAGAAATGTGTTTAAGATCATTGAATATAAGGAAAATATATGCTTTTCAGAAAGGTCCTTCCTTGCTTTCAACAACTTGAAGTTCAGGTGGTCAAAGCACTGGGAGACAGCTAGGAAGAAACATCATAATGTTTGCCCTGATCTGCTACTTCTCCCTAATCATGTTTGACAGTTTTGACCACTGTCAGATGGGACACTAGGCTGGACAGGGCTACCCTGTACAGACACTCTTTACATTCTTATGTTATATTCATTGCTCGCTAGCAAAAAACAGCCGTAAATTTTGTTATGCATTCAGCCTTGTCTCTCACTGTGGGGCCACACTTTTAGTAAAGTATTCACATGGGATTGTGTATATCTCTCTTTATCATCTGTCGAAAACTGCTGGGAAAATAAAATCACTCCATGACTAACTGGTACCATTTGAAAACCCTTCTGCTCTTATTTCAGCCCTTTGTTTCACCTCAGATTCAAAGAAATACTTGACATTTTCAAGAATCTGCAGAAAATTTCAAGGCTTATAGAAAAGCTATTTCTAGAAGTATGTGTTCTTAAGCTACTCTGTCTGCTTTTGATCGGAGGGTGTGGTAGAACCTTACCTAGTAAGTATACACCCCACGCAAGCTGTTTGTGTTTTGGTTTTTGGGGGTTTTTGGGTTTTTCTTTTTGTTTTGTTTTCTTTTGTTTTTTTAAGATGCAGAACATATGATCCCTATTACTAGAACAACAGATACTTAACAAAAGCCACAGGAATAAAATCTGTCAGCAATACTCAGGCCCTCCTCTTCAAATTAGGTCTTGGTTTGCCATTTCATTTACATCTAGGCAGTGGAATGAGGAGTAAGCTTTGAAAACATGCAGAACATACCAAAGATTTACTATTTAGGTATTATAGAATTTACCACCTAATCTCCTAGGGTATAATTTCAGAACATAGCTGCACATACCTGTGTCCTGAGGAATATAAATTTTCCATGGTTGTGACATTTGGAAGTCAGGAATGTGGACCCAGGGTGCACAAATTCTCTATCTACTCCAGTCTGCTCAGAGAGGCTGCACACATTTGGCAGAAATCAACACCTACCTTAGCAAATCAGACATTTTCAAAATTAATATAGTTTTAAAGACTAATAAAGAAATATATATCCTATTCCAAGTACTCAGCCATGTAGCATTAAGTGCTGCTTTGGCACACCTAAACTCATACCAATCTACTAGAAAAGCATTCTGGCCATTCAGCGAGGTGACACCACACAGGTAGATGATAGACTGTCAAATGCAAATAATTAGTTTCCAAAGAAATACCTCCTAATGACAAACACCAACTAATTAGGCTGTATAAGCCATTCCAAAAACATCCTACCTGTTCATATCTGTTGGCAAGATTAAGACTTAAACCATGTTTCTGGGCACTTTGCCCCCATATCTCCTTTTCTGCTTAGACATCCATTTGAAGTCGTCTTCTTAGCATAAAGGGTTATTAGCATTCTATTTAACACCCACATAATTACATACAGTTGTTTAAAAACCAAAGCAACCAACCAAACAAAACTGGCCATTCACTTCTAAGAATGAGTTCCAAGAAATTTACTTGAGTCAGGTAAATCACTGAAACCAGGCAATTTTTAATTTATTGAAAAAAAATACTTAATCTTTTTAAGACTTATATTAAAGTATGCAGGAACAATATCAAGGCAAGGTCTATATTTATTTGTACATACATTTCTGTGGAAGACAGTGGGCTGGATCCTCCAGCATCTCAAACACAAGTCATTGCACAGAAAAGTTTTTCCATTAGATAACAGTAAACAGCATAAACGAGTCCAACATCTGCTTTACATAGCACAAGTCACTGCCAAATAAGTCACATTAGCTGTACGCTTACCTCTGCTAATACTCCCATTCTAAAGATTAAAAGCCAGAAATATAGAACGAATAACAAATAATTTTACACATTCAAATCTTCAGCCTCATCTTTTACAGGTACGTGTTTTCAGGTATTGAAAGTCAGGATCGCTGGTGTGGCTTTTGGGGAGAAAAAACCACTGGCCTCTGCCTCTGCAGAAAGGAAGACCTCCCCGCTCTGTCCTTAGAAACTAATGCATCTGCTCTAAGATGAACTTAAGAGGAGTTCAATTCATTTGACAGAACCAATTAAAAATGCATTAATTATTATATATGCTATTCTTTGGTATAATCGTTGTAGTGAAACAGAGATTAATGGAGAAATAGCGCGCAAATATCTGAGAGTGCTGTGTCTTTTATCCAGTGTCTATTTTTATGAAAATTCGATGAAGAAAATTTGGCCCAAAATGTCTACAACTCGCTGATTTTTACTGAAGTATTTCTTTTTGTCAGGATTTGCTGTTTACTAGTTTAGTCTGCAAAGCCTCAGTCAACACATTTACAATTGCTGTGATTTTGTAATATCACTGTTAACAGAATAAATTCACTCAGGCGCTAAATTTGAATGTTTGCTTTTAGAACACATGGCTTTTGAGTCATAGTGAAGGTTGTTTTGCTAACTCTTTCTGGAAAACTGTGCCTTGGATATGGCCCACAGGTTAGCAATAGGCAGTGTGCTGTCCTGGTTAAATCAACTCCATACCTAGATAAAGGCAATCACACTGCAATATAGAAGAAAGCAAACTTTTTATTTTCTGTCAATTGGAATATATTAAGGGAACCATAAAAATCACAGAACGCAACTTGCAGCTCTAAAGCCTATAAATATGTCATCAAATTCGCACATGTTGGGAAGTCAAACAGAAATTAAATACAAAAATCTGCACCAACACTCTGTGTGCATAAAGCATTTAACAAAAGGAAACAAAAGCATTGGGAAACTCCACAGAAGTAACTGTGCCACAGCGATGAAATCTTTCAGGGGCCTCCTATATATACTGTGATGAAAACCAAGCACCTATAAAAGTAGAATTTACAGCTCTGTTCAGTGATGAATCCTTTAATGCTTCGGAAAATGTAACTTTAGGTGAACACCACTTCCAGTTCCTTTCAAGCCCAAGCTCAAAAGGAAACCTTTAGTCTGTGGTTAGAAACATACTGGCAAAAAACTAAACCATGATCTAGCAGCCACCTTTATTTTGGACTTACTTAGCAGACTGCCCAACATTAATTCCATTTTACTGACAAAGGAAAAGATTCTACTGAAAGTAGGGGAATGAAGGTGGGTATCTTTACAGTAGATTCAAGAAATCAGAACTAGAATTTCCAGCTGCTGAACAAACACAACAGATCTTATATATATACACACACAAATCTGGTAAATTTTTTTTTTCATTTTTCCCTGAAATGAGCTTAAATCTTTCATCTAAAATTTTCTATTGAAGGAAAAAAAAAAATATGTTTTTTTTTTTTTTAAGTAATTCTGTCCAATGGTTTTGGAAGCACACTGCAACAAAGGTAAAGGGTTCTTCCCTCCTACCTTACATAAGCAAAAGAGAATTTTTTGAGAATTTCACTGGAGGTAGTGAAATCCTGACATAATAAATTCAACTGAAATTAGCAGTACATTCATCTTCCTGTCATGATTTCACTAGGGACACTCACAGTCTGCTTCCTGTGTGCTTCCCAGTGCACACACAGAGTTCCAGAAGGATGGGAAGGCAAGGCAACAACAGCACAGAACAACTTTCTTTCACAGCAGGAAAGAAGCTGCCTTCATCAAGCAGCATTTCCACCACCTGCTCCCTGGAGACACCAGAAAGCAAATTCTTTCTACTGGATGTGAGAGCAGTACTATTAATGCTACAATAATAATGTACAAAAGGATCTGGCTTGTGGATCTCACATAACAAGCTAGTAAATTACAAGCTCCTAGAACACTGGCAAAAGACGAATCTTAACAACCAGGCAAGTAAAGTGTTACAGTGAAATTTTAAGCTGGCATTACACATGCATTCCTAGTATTTAAGATACATAGGACCTTTACTCACATTTAGAAGTCAGTAAAACTTTTGTTGGCAACATCCTCCAAATCTCAGTAAGGTATTTAAAGCACCTATAGGTGACAAAGTGATGTCCTTCCTGAAATCCTGTCTGTTAAGATTACATTGGGTAAGGATTTTTCTTTTCAATTAATTTGAAAAAGTCTAAAAGTAATCATTCTCACTGTCAATACCGAACACTTTCCATTTGTTTTAAACAAAGCTCAGTACTGTAGATGAAGAGTGAACATTCCAGTTCAGTTGCAGATTTTAGTATTACTTGCTTTCCATTGTTTATTCTTATTGGACTTCATACATATTCATTGAGATCTCCATAATGATCCTCAAGTGTTTTTCATTTATGAAGATCCCTCTTCCCAAGAAATTGCATTGGTCACAGGTGAACAGTTAGCTCTCTGAAAGCCCTCCCAAGCTTTTCTGACTACCTAGCCTGTGTTTTTATGCAATGTGCACATACACCTCTAAATATTCATTCTTTTTCTTTTCTGTGAAAGCTGAATACTACTACCTAATAGCCATAAGCTTGCATAAAGAATACGAGCCCTCTGCCACACAATTGGGCATTTATTTTTGCACTTCTTAATCCATTGGTTCTTATGGAGTCTCTCTCATGACAACACTTTAGATCCCACACCCGTGGCTATGTAGTTTTCTTAGTATCTTACTGTAAAGCACTTTCTCACATGAATTTTTAAACATGTCAGGTAACTTACCATAACCAGATCTCCGTTAGCTACCATTTTGTTGACAAGAAATTATGGAACATTAGAAGCAAGGCAAGATGCTGTTCTATGATAATAAACTTTAAGAGGTCTTGCAGATCTGAAACATTTATCTTAATTACTTTCCAAAGTGTCCTTCTGCTTGTAAGAGAAAAAAATGAATTCAGAAATGCAAAATGTGTCCATGCTCAAAGTATTATTATTTAGATTAGAAACACTGTAAAAAAAGATAAAATAAAGAATATAAGATAAATATTTGCATTCCATTTACAAACATGCTGCATCCTCTTTTATTCCTCTGGATATCAGCTCCTACTAACTGCAATGACAGCAGTAAGATTCACATATATGTGGTGAACCCACTATTCATAAAGACAATAAACAGTGAATTCCAGTTCTGTAAACACACAGTATTGAAACTCTTTATTGTATTCAGCATCAGAATTCTGACTGATGTCAATTTAAATAAATGCAATGCCCAAAGACTAGAATTAGCAACTAGTTTTTGTGTGTGATCCATGTACCTCATCCAGTACAGTCCTGATGCTTTCTACACAAACCTCTTCCTTCTGATGTTTCATACAGGCCTGCTTCCATATCTCTTCAAACCTTTCATCTGAAATGTTCACATCAATGTTACAGAGAACTTGTGCAATCTACAAAATAATACAATTCATGTAATTCTGGTCAGCATTTTCTTTAAACTATATGAGTCTGGCTCTTACATACATTATCAATCTCTATCTGCCAAAGAACATTTTCCCTCTCTTAAATAAAAACTACAGACCACATCCCGCATCCTTAACCAAAGAAGTTCCTATTTAAGTAAATCTGAATCTTACTGGAATGAAAGCCGTGGTGTACAAAATTGCCTCTAGTTAATAACGTAATATTGATGCAACTTCAACATTGGAAAAATCAAACAGAGAAGATTCAGGGAAAACTAAATGTTTTTTAAAAGCCCTAAATCAAGTCCTGTTTATCCACTGTATTTTTACTGTTTGCAGTTATTGACATAAATCAGATTATATTATTGGCTGCATTTCACAGCAAGAATACTATATGCCAGATCTTCAAGTGGTATAGGTGAGTGGGTGAAGCACCTAAAATGAAAGTGTTCACATCAACTTTGAGTCTTGCTATAGTTTTACACCAAAGTAATTCAGGAGAAGTATTTTTTTCCATATTTTGTCACTTGGATGCTTCCTGCTGCATGCCTCATTACACTGATCTGTTGACTCATTAGAGGAAGGTGGCTTTAGAAGAATACTGACATGACTTGTGCTTTTGTCAGTATTAGCAAATGTTTGGCTTCTTCAACTGTATCCTGTGTGTATGTACATGTATGTTATATTTATGCTGCAGAGATTTTATGCATGTGTTGATAAAGTAAGACCTTTAACACAGTCAAATCAACCTTGTTTGTCATCTTTCTCTATCTTTTGTATAAATATAGGCCTGATCCACAGCACAGCAAATCTGCAGCTTCATCTTAGCCAATAAATCTATGACAGTTTATGCCAGCTGAAATTACAGAAGGAAAATATGGACTAAATTTTGTTTCTTTAAGCATAGGTGGTGTTTCAGTTAAATCAATAATATTACTCAAGAGGAAAACAACACAGATTTGATCTAATGTCTTCAACAAGCTAGTGAAATTTAAACATTAAACGAAAAGCAAGATTGCATTACAGGATACCACTGCAAGGACTACATGCTCTCATAACTTTGCTTCACCATACTAAAATACAACTCTGTCCTGCCTCATCAACAGCCATAAAATAATCACTGACTAAATCACAGACTACCAAGTATGCAGCCAGGGTTAAACTGACCCTTGCCTATTATCAACATGATCATGTTGAATATAAATTACATGTCATTACTCAATTACATAACTTCTATTCTCTTCAGTAGACTGGGGTGAATTCCAGTGAAGAAAACAGCAGGTCCTAGAACTATTTTGTACTTCTGTAACATGAGTCATCATCTCATGAAACTGCTTTATAGTCAGAATTCACATTAATTTCTACAGGTCTATATAAAATCTGGTAGTATTAAATTACTCTGGGCTTTCATACATTAATTTCATAACTATTATATGTTTGAAAATATTAATGCTCTATATCAAAATAAATCAAAGACCATCACTAAAATACTGAAACAGTCCATTTCATGAGTATAGGGTGATTTAACACACTCAGAGGTCGCTCCTTACTGAACTCTGTATAGCCTGTATAGTCTACAATGGAGTACGACATCTCAGACCACATGATAACTTCAGAGAAGAGCTCTGTCTAGTGCTTGACAGGTATAATGGGCTTCTCAATGAAGCATGAATTCTGTTTACTGTTAGTTATAGTCTGCATGCACAGATTTCCTCCTTCAGAACTAGATTATAAAATGGTAAATGCTCATGTACACAACATTCTGACAAGTCATTTTATGGATATGTATAGAACATGACACCGCACCTTTTACATCCCCAGCCACTAACTAGCAACATTCTTTTTTGTAAAATACATACTCAAGTTCCAGATCCACTTCCAAATGTAACTGAGTATTCAATATAATGACTAGTAGAGAGGAAGAGGTTGTCAAGGCTTCTTTTTTCATTTTAGATTGTAATTTCACATTTCGATACAATTGTCTCATAAATTGTATTTCAGGTAATGAAGTTATCTCTTAATATTTTTCCACTAGAAAATGCATACAAATGTAGAATCAAAAGAGTAAACAATACTGAAGAAGAAGCAAAGTTGGTTTAGTATTTATGTGGGAGGAACTCTGGGCTGTGAGACAAAAGAGTGGTAGCAGCCCCAGAGATATCAGATAGAAAAATCATAGAGTCCGCACATAAGTTCCTACAGTCCACAGCCTGTCTTTCTCTTTAGAAATATGAGGCAGCACAGCACTGGCGTGTGACTCCCTATATCCTCTATCCCTGTACAAATCCTTTGTAGGTCTGAGCCTATGACCGTGACTCAGCAGAGCACTGAAAAGGTATATTCAAGTAGTTCACTGACTTTGACATTAGCAAAACCTGCAAGTTTGTTTGAGAGACACCTTGGGTAAAATTTTCCACTGAACATCTCCCTCTGATAGAAATTAGTTTTACACCCCTGCAAAAATCTTCTTGTGGGGCTTTCCAAGACATCTGCTCATAGAATCACGGAATAACTTAGGTTGGAAGAGATCTCTGGAGATCATCCATCCAACCACATAATCGAAGCAGGGCTAACTTTACCATTAAACCATGTTGCTTGGGTCCTTGCTCAGAAGTTTGAGTACGTGCAAGGATGGAAATTCCACAACTGCTTTGCTCTTCTCACATTGCAGAAATGATGAGTCACAGACTCTTAAGCCCTAGGTTAATTATCAACCCTCATTTGACACAGCATTTGAGCACGTGAGTAGCAACAACTTGACGTACTTCCTTATATTACTTATTGAAGCTGTATCTCAATAAAATTAATATCTACCATCTTTACGAATCATTTTGAAAGTGAAGAGGGTAGATATTAATTTTATTGAGATACAATCTTTACGAATCATTTTGAAAGTGAAGAGTACATATTTTTCAGATAGTTGAATGGATGTAAAGAAAGATGGTAAAGTTGCAACAATGAATTTTACAACCTCTTTGTTTGATAATATGACTTTCCACTCCCACATGCCTAGAGGTACATTTATCTTGGAAGAATATTCTGAAGAAATGCACTATACCTCTGCCTTTGGTCTTGCTTTAAAAAAGTCTCTTGCATACACTCTCTTTCACTGAAGGTAGTAATTCATAAGCATTGGCCTCATCACCATAATTAGTTCTGTCACTGATGGGGCAATTTCGAGGAGCAGGAATATCTGAACGAATAGATGGAACACCACACGCTGGATAATCTGTGGAAATCAATCAACAGGTGGCATGGAAAAGCCTGTATGTAAAGATAGTCCCAGGGAGGATAAAACATTCTGTATGAACAAATTTGATACTTCGTCTCGCATAATTACATAACTTGTTATTGAACCCTTCTTCCTCATCTCTTTTTTCGTATTTTTAAAATTCCTAGCTTCAGCTACATCATGAAGGGTGACAACAGAAAAATCTGACAGTAATATTCCAGTACTTCCAGCTGAAAACATTTTTAGGTGATTTCAAGAAGATATTGTTCTCCTAAAATTACTAGCATAATTTCTCAAAGACATCTAGATTAACTTTCACATTTTGAATGGATTAAGCATGCCAAATGTTGAAGCCATGCTAACTTCCAAGCCACAGTCCTAAACAAACTTAGTTTAGAGAAATTAATTCACTATTGTATATTAGTAAAACCTGTAGCAATACTTTTTAAACTTGTTCCTAATTTTGTCTTAAATAATGCTTGGAAGTGAGAAGTACAGTCCAGTGTACTTACAGGTTGTTGGGAGACCACCTACTACAGCATTATACTGAGAAGTTGTTGTTTGATAATTTGCAAATATATGATCTGTTCATCTTCTAAGTGTTCTTGGTGTCTTTTCTGAGATTCCCGGTTCTTTTAACACAAGATCTTCCTGCTTCAGCAGTGGCTTATCATTTCTCTTTGTGTCTTCAGGCAGAACAGGAGTATCTAGCTTAATACAAACAAAAGTTATGGTACAGCCAGGATTTATTATCAGCACATTACAGACTAACAGCCATTATAAAAAGGCTCCACCAAAAGGAACACATACACATATGTGCTTTTACATATACACATATATATACATATATGTAGCACCAGGCACACCATTTCAGAAGAGTAACATTGCTGAGTACAAAAAGAAACCCTGAGTAATTTAGAAATTAAAAATCTGAATATAAAAGTGTCAATAAATAATTTTCAACTTAAATAATACAGTGATTTGAGAGTAAAAGAGTGTGACAGGGTATTGTGACAAGATAACAGTCTAGTCATAAATGTTGAGGCAAAGCCAAGATTTCTTTTGAAAGTAAGGCATCAATCATTCTATATACATTACAATTAATGTTATATATGAAGTGTCAATTATTAATTTTTTTCCAGAGAGAAAAAAAGAAAAGATCTGAAATTCTGATGTTCGGTGACTCAGTCAAAAAGCACAGCTTGGAAGAAAATGTGAACATAATCGCTTCAACCGTTTTTCTTTTAAGATGAAATAGCAAATTTTGAAGAGCAAAAAATGCTAAGATTATTCCTGCTCACAGGTCCGCTGCTTGCTGTTAACTTGTATGTTCCAAATACTGTTGTGAAAGGCTCCACATACTGTCGTGTTTAATTCCATAGCATATCACAGTAGACTAAACATACAATAACCATGAAGTTACCTTGTCTTTATAGTCTTCATCTATATCTGCCTTGCTGTGCTTATGTTTCTTCATGTCTGTATCTCCATAGCCCAGGAGCACTAATGTCACACATTCCTTTACATTTATACTTTTTCAAAGCACTAACCTTATCATAATGCCTGAATGCTTCTAGTAACATGTCAAAATTCTCATAGTTACCTTTCTTCAAACTTTGCTGAACTGCAGTGAAGACAGCTCTCTCTCTCTGTCTTTACCATGGAGGAACTCACATGGAACCCAGCAGTGAAGATGACCACCAACTCCTATAAAAATAAACACTTCCTTAATTAGCTGTTCATATTCAGAAAATAGACATTATTTTTTTAATGGCCTACAGAATCAAGGAAAACGAGAATTTTAGTTTTGAGATGCTGATTTTCAGCATTGCTGAACATCTGATATGGCCATTTCATTAAAAGATCAAATGGTCCATGTGATGATTTCTCTACTCACATGCAGTTAATATCCAAAATTTTGAAACATCTTAATATCTTTCTACTTGTTAATAATGAATTTTTTTGTTCAGTTCCTTCTGCTGTTCATTATAGGACAAGTATACCTACACATTTAAAATACTTAATTTCATTACACTACATAGTAAAGCATGTATAAAAGTTTATGCAGAATTTGAACAAGCCTTCTCTGGTCTTGACTAATTAACTAACTTTGAGCCTAGTTATTCACTGTACTCCCTAGTTATTAAACATAATGTTAAAACACCATCAATCCCAACATTGACTATTTGAGGTGACTAGCTTTCAAAATTTTGTCATAATGAAAATTACTAATTTTTAATTTTCATTCCATTTTCTGTCTCCCTGCTACCTTCAAAAACTTATTATTCTTATGTATTACTTGTTATTTTTAGTCTTTTTATAGAAGTGCTGGAAAGACACATAATTGATTTAAACAGCCATTTTAACTGTGTCACTTAGATGTCAATATGAGTTTTCTGCCATTTCCCTTTTTGTTTACATTCAGACACAAAGGCTAAAAAAACAAACAAAAAAACCCCAATATAATCATCCAAAAATTGAACTTTCTTTATTTCCGACATTCATTTTTTTCCCACTAGCAACTTAAATCCTTCTCAAATTTCTGTCACCATTAAATTTTTGTATCTTGCTTCTAAGATTTTAGGAAAACTATATACTATACAACCAACAGTAATTATTTCGGCATAGTTTCACCAACAAGGTAAGATTTTATTCTGCCCCTGAACTTACTATATTCATCTGGACAGAGTAACATTCCAAATGTATGGCCTCGGGGAACATTCATTGTTTCTGCTATACTGTCAATAAGCACATTTCTTTGTTAATTGTCAAATAGTTTCTTAATAGCCAAAATAAACCTTGCGCTATTATTAAAAAAAAAAAAAGTGATCATCTGTTTTATAATTACAGATGATATACATAGTTCACCTGAAATTTGTTTATCAGTACTTTGTTTCAAAGTTGCCATTCCAGAAAAGCATCCCTTTATAAACCTGTTTAGAACATTTGCTGTTTGTAATGTAGACAACCAAATCTAAACATTAACTTTTGCAATATTTACATTCATTAAAAGGAAAAACATTCTATGCTGGAATATTTTTTTTCTAAGACAATGACAGAAGTGAGTGAGAAAAGTCCTTATAACATACTAGTCAAATGATAGGAATATTTAGGACAAACCAGATCTCCAGCTGAAATAATGTCTCCAAATAAACTACTTTTGGCTAAAGTGGAAAAATTGAATCACATCTCTACTTTTTCACATGCAATTTTGTGTCTACCAAAACCAGCAACTAAGCCAATATCCATCTGGAAAACTTGGCCCAATCTTATTTATCAGAAAATTAAGATGCTGCTGGTGACATTAATGAACTGTTTGTTTATTTCTTAATTTGAAAAAGATGCAATGTTCATTTTATCTCTATGTTTAATAATTAAAACTGTTACATGAATCAGAAATCTCCATCAAAATTGAAAAGAGCATCAGTACTTTGTTCTAAAATATAAAATACACAGGAAAAAACACACAGAGATGGAAGCATTTTTCTCTTACCATTTTCATATTACACATAGGATGTGGACGGTGTAAAATTCACTAAATAAAATCAGGTTAGCTTGTATCTGTCTTGTAATATTAGTGCTGGGTTTTGCATGCACTGCAACTCATATTCCCTGACTGATCATATTGCCTTATGCTGCTCATGCTCCAGGTCTGCTTCACATCAAGCTAGGACACAGTGAAGGGGAGAGGAGAAACTGGTTCACATTTGTGTTCACTCCTTACAGGTACTATGGGCTTAGTTCTCCAGAGTCACTTAAGCCTGTGATCTTGAGCTTAAAATTAAATTTTGCTACCAAAGTTAATAATGTTGTTTGTGAGTCTTCAGATACAATTTTGCAGAAATCTAGAGCATCTGCAAAGACAGTCTTTGTATACATGTAGGAACCCTAGATTTGTAGCACAGCTGGATCCTTACCACACTGTGCCTTAGGACTACTGTAGCCTTTCATAAGCACTTTTGTAAAATTAAAAAGCTGTTTCAGGTTTATGAATCATAGAATCATTATGGTTGGAAGAGACCTCAAAGATCATCAAGTCCAACCGTAAAGTATCGTAAAGTATGAAGCATCGTAATGATTCAACTGAGATTGACACATGGTGCTAGATAATAACAGAATTTAGTTCCATGTCCTTTTCCAAGGAAGTAATAAAGTGAGAATACAGGTGATATAACAAAGATGACCAAAAATAGTGTCAGAGTAAGCAAAATAGTCAAATCTCCAAACAACAGGTGAGACATTTCAGTTCTTTCAAACCTTCCTAACTGCCAAAGACAGGAAAAAAAAAATAATTAAGTGTTACAGTGTGCTTGTAATTTGCTTCGTGCAAATTCTATTAATTCAGATACAGACCATTTAAACGGTAAGTCTTAACTTCACCACACAGACACAATACAGCCCTCATTAATAACTTGCGTACTTCTCAGCCTAATTAAAGTAAGTAGAAAGACCCTCTCTGTAACTGAGTGATGCAGTGGAAGCATTGAGTGCACAGTTATAATTTTTACCCAAGGCAGAAAAAGACATTGGAGACTTCACAAACATGAGTGAATTTTGTTCTTGGAAGCTATCTTTGCTTACTTATGGGTCAAGGACTTTTCCAAGCTGAGGCTGAAATTTTTCTTTGAAATCATCACTTTGTTTTGACACGATTTTGCTGCTCTCTTCCTACAAATTCTGAAAATAACTCTCATATTTTTTAACAATATTCAACAATTTTTCAATAATATTAAAAAACATTATTATATGTTAGAAGGAAACAGCAACTCCTGTGCAAGACAAACACAAATTTAGTATTTGAAATATCTCGCTATTTAAAATCAAAAGTGTCTTTATGTAATGCTAAAGACATGTCAAGTGCTGTTATACTCTGGTAGAACTGATTTGGATAAACTGCTCTGAAAATTACTCCTTGCATTTTTTATTCAGTTCAGTATAGCTAAGGATGGGATTGTGAGATGCAAAATCATCTTCAAACTCACTCTTCCTGAGAACTCACAAGACTAATTAAGTAGTTAACTCATTGCAATTTACGATTGCAGATCATAGAGCCAATTTAAGGATTTGGATACACTTTGTCCATCTTTAAAGTGAGGGGTTTCTGTTCCATAAACAAAAGACTTGCTGAAGTTTGGTGAGTGGTACTTCCTATTTATTGCCTCCCCTGTGGAAAAAGTGAGCATTTCAACCTGTATAAAACACCTCAGTAAAAAAATGTACTAAATATCTTCATCCTTACGACAAAACAATGAAGAAACAAAAGCAAATAACTAATTAACAATTCTGTTCAATTAAAGAGAGCTAATTTGCATTCTCTATGTTTATTAAGTAGTTAGGAATAATCTCACTGTCAAAAGTGAAGCTAAGAGGCAAAATAAAAAGCAAAAACTACTTCAGTGGTAAAAGAGTTGGATGTCCTTTTATATCTGACTAAAGAGAAGCCTAACAGAACTAATGAAAAAATACCAGGTAGCCTAAGTAGTGAGGGTCATGCAAACAAATTACTTTATAATGTCCACACTTGAGCAGAGACATGTAACATTTAATTTACTATTTGTTAAAAAAAAAAGTTAAAAGGAAAAAAATGTTTTTGAGGTGCTGCACTTTCAGATATACTCTTGCTGTGTTGACTTCACTGGAAATTTTGCCACTGACTACACTGTAATCAAGATATTACCCTACTTATTCATGAATCTATTAATCCAGTCTTGCCTATAAAATGAAGTTTGACATACAAGAATATCACCTAAGCACTCTATGTAAGTGAGCTGCAAGCACATGTTTCTTGTCACAGAAAGAAAAAGTCATTCTGTTTCTTCAAGCTCTTTTCAATCACCTTTTGAAAAGAATGGCAATTAGAACTTTCAAAAAATATTATTCACTGCATGTTTTCTAGTAAGGGCTTCCTCTGGCTGTATGGCAGCATGGAATTTTTATGTTATTGTTCAAAACTGGGGCACATAGTTGATTTTTTTTTTCCTGTCTGTCTCTTTTCGGCTTGGCCTCTCCATGGTCTTGTGGACAGAAGTTACAAATGAGTTAGAAACAGATAATGAATAATTCCATTAAAACATCTAAGAAAGGTGAGGAAGAGAGGAAATAAAATTACAAGTTTGGCCAATTTATACCAATAGTACTTGTAACTGAATTTCTCAGTGACAGAACACAATACTATAATTTCACTTCTATGTAACGGCCTCCATACAAAATTTACATTATTACAACCGAAATATCTGTATCGCAGTTTCTTACACGTTTGGCCTACACCTACAAAACTGTTGGTACTAGCACAACGGGCAATTTTATTATAATACTAATCCTACAGAGCAGCAAAAGTAAGTCTCTCAGCCCAAGGGGAAATGATGGAACTGGGAAAAATAGAAGTGGCTGCAAAAGTAATACGTGTACTGCATTTCAGAGTGCTATCTGTCACTCTGTTCCTCTGCAGACCTATGAGATAAAGGGTAACCATCCCCGAGCAGACCACTTCAGAGAAGTACAGCCCCCAGAAGCTGAAGCAGCAGAGGAACAGCCCACTGGAAGGGCAGAGACAGCAGCAGTGGGACAGATTCACAGGCATGATGCTGTAGGCTGAGGAACCTGCATCCCAGAGAGCCAGTCAGAAGCCTGAAACTCCTTGTAACCAGAGCTTGGTGCTGAGCTCCCCATCAGAAAGTCTAGTCTGAAATTCTGTTTGGATCCTTGTGAAAAAGAGAGGAACCAGAGGTGAAAGTACTGTAATGGGTTGGGCTCACAGCCTGTGGCTTTAAGCCTGAGATTGCTTTCAGTGGCATAGACTGCCAAACTCAATAAGCAACCAGGGCATCTATGAGTTTCTAGTTTCCTGGAAATATTTTGCTTTTCAAATAGCACCCAAAAGAAATCACAGAATAGCAGAATGGTCAGGGTTGGAAGGGACCTCTGGAGATCATCTAGTCCAACCCCCTGCCAAGGCAGGTTCACTACAGCAGGTTGCACAGGAACACGTCCAGGCAGGTTTTGAACATCTCCAGAGAAGGAATATCTCCAGAATCAGTCTTCCAATTGCTTCAGTAAATTCTTATACTAATAAAACCACCACAAATTGATCTACAGTTCTAGAAACAGGTCATGATCTCTCAGCTGCATACAATGTATTTTTTTTCACATCACTACTTTTAAAAAGAATGTATATTATATTAATACAGTAATAAAAGGTAACAATTTATATCTCAAAAAAGAGCATACAATATGTGTTGAAGACACAAAGAAGAAAAATTACCTTTATTTATATTAGCACCTTTTATGCAGTTTCTTATCAGTCTTTGAACTTGCCCACATAATAATCATTGTGTGACACAATGTACAGATCACGTCCTTCTCTGGCTTCTTTATCCACTTCCTCAGAAGTTTTTGGTGGATTTATAAGCTCTCCAGCTGATATATCTGGAAAGTAAGGAATAAATACATGGTTGGGGAAGGTAAGGGGAATGGGTGTTCTGTTTGGTTGGTTCTTAATTTTAAACAATATCTTGTAAGAGAAGATGCTAATGCTGCAGAAGAATGATACCTCTTACCACCTTTCTAGCCAATTTATAGGAATCTTACACCATAATGACATGGGACTAGGGAAAAAAAAAACAACAGAGAAACTGAGATGAATGTACTGATGCAAGAGCTACACGGTCAACACATATGTGATCTGCTCCAGTCTACAGAGGAAAGATTCACAGGCCAGGGTAGTATCTTTTATTAGATACTAGAACTATTAGACTAGTTGGAAAAAGGAAGGTGAGTTGTCAGCTACCTAAACAGTTCTCCAGGGAAATCTACAAAGACAGATCTGGAACAGAGGCAAAAGCCCTACTAGTTACCAAATGTGCTCAGCTGCTTGTTTCTTCATTGTAACTGAAAAATACCAGTACATTTTTACACCTTTCAGTAACTACTATAACAACTACTTTTCTATTAAGCTAGAATTGCTGAAAGCATAGAATATGTGCTAGATACTAAATTGCAGATTATCTTGAATTTAGAAGAAATATGTTTTAACACTAAATTTTCCTACCTTGGATAACTTTTGTTCCAAATGTAGTAGTAATTCTATCCAAGCCCCTAGGTAACATGGAATATTGCTCATGTGATGTGCCTAAGGATGCCTGATGATTACGAAAGCAGATTGCTTCTTTTTTGTCTTGTATTTTTTTGAAATGTCTAGTTTTTGGAAGTGAATTTATCAACAATGCTGCCCAAAGACATCACAAACAACACAAGAGGCAAGAAAACCAGCAACATATAATCATTCACACATCAATATGGCTACACCCTCACACACACACAAACAAAAAGTTTGATCATAAGTGTTCTAATGAGATCTTATATGATTACACTGACATAATTTTATCTACCAAGTTGCAAAACAAAACTGTATGTTGAGAGAACACCACTAATAATCAATGCGATGCTAAATCTCCAGCTAAAGAAAATACATATTGTGAGACAGAACCTTTTACTTTTATGCGAGTTTTTCCACTTGCTAATTTATAAAATTTCAGACTGCAGCCTTTCTTTTCTTAATGTATATTAGAAACTATAGCCATAGAATCATAGTATGCCTTGGGTTGGAAGGGACCTTTATGGGTTATCTAGTCCAACCCTCCTGCAATGAGCAGGGACACCTTCAACTCGATCAGGTTGCTCAGAGCCCTGTCCAGGCTGACCTTGAATGTTGCCAGGGCTGGGGCATCTGCCACGTCTCTGGGCAACCTGTGTCAGTGTTTCACCACCCTCAGTGTGAAAAATTTCCTTCTCATATCTAGTTTGAATCTACTTTCCTTTAGTTTAAAACCATTACCCCTTGTACTGTTGCAACAGGCCTTGCTAAAAGTCCGTCCCCACCTTTCTTATAAGCCCCCTTTAAGTACTGGAAGGCTGCTCTAAGGTGTCCCCGCAGCCTTCTCTTCTCCAGGCTGAACAATCCCAACTCTCTCAGCCTGTCCTCACAGGAGAGGTGCTCCAGCCCTTGGATCATCTTCATGGCCGTCCTCTGGACTTGCTCCAACATGTTCATGTCCTTCTTCTGCTGAAGAACCCAGAGCTGAAGGCAGTACTGCAGGTGGGGTCTCACCAGAGCGGAGTAGAGGGGGAGAATCCCCTCCCTCGACCTGCTGGTCACGCTGCTTGTGATGCAGCCCAGGATAGGGTTGGCTTTCTGGGCTGCCAGCGCACCTTGCCAGGTCATGTCCAACTTTTCATCTACCAGTACGCCCAAGTCCTTCTCCACAGAGCTGTTCTCAACCACATCGTCCCCCAGCCTGTATTGATACCTGGGTTTGCCCCAATCCAGGTGCAGGACCTTGCACTTGACCTTGTTGAAGCTCATGTGATTCACACAGACCCACTTCTCAAGCTTGTCCAGGTCCCTCTGGATGGCATCCCACCCCTCAGGCACATCAACCGCACCACTCAGCTTGGCATCATCTGCAAGCTTGCTGAGAGTGCACTTGATCCTGCTGTCTGTGTCATTGATGAAGGTATTAAACAGCACTGGTCCCAGTATGGACCCCTGAGGAATACCACTTGTCATCAATCTCCATCTAGACATCAAGCCATTGACTACTACCCTCTCGATACAATCATCCAACCAATTGGTTATCCACTGAAGAGTCCACCCATCAAATCCATATCTCTCCAATTTAGAGAGAAGGATGTTGTGGGGGACCATGTCAAAGACCCAGTGGGTGAGAAGCACAGCGGCAGCAATGGTAACTTCAGCAGCTGAGCGCGAGTTGAGGAGTGAAGAGGGGGTTCCCAAAGCTCGGGAAACCCATGGACATGCAGAGCGACATGTCAAATGTTAATATGCCCAAAATTTAAGTGTGAAAATGATTATAGTTATAACATCTTTGGAACGAAGTCTCCTGGTGCTTATGATTAAAAACATCTATGGTCTAGCAGTTAAGACTATCTATTCTCTAAACAGCTACTCCCAATTCTGCTGATGCAGAATTTAAAGATATTTCAAGATACACGCTAGTATTGCATCCTAAAATGACATACCAACAGAAATTACTTCAGCAGGGTTTTCAAAGCTTAGCACTTGGTTGGACAAAATTTTTTTTTCCTCAATGTACACACTGGGCTTGGGTCAGTAGAAGTTACTTGTAAAATCTGGTCAACTTGGAGGGGAAAAAAAAATCTCCCTCCAAAACAAAAAAGTTTCAAAAATCTCAAAACAGTGTATTTTGATCTTCCCGAATAATTTGATTTTTCAAGCTACCCATCAAAGTAATGGAGACTCTAGAGAGAGTTTATTATTAGACTCTTGTTATAAAGAAATATGGAAAAAAGTAGTAGCAAATACAATTGATGCTAACCCACACCTACTGAACTCACGTTCCAACTGTTCCTTCAGTTAATATTTAATTAATACAGCAAAGTGAAACAGTCTTCAACAGACAGTACAGGCTAAACAAATCAATCCATTCAACATAAAACTTCTGAGAAGGGACATCAGGAACCTGATTTTTTTTTTCAGTTTGGATATGCCTAATAAATGTCCTGCTCAACACAACACCCTCTAATATCAGGACTTATGTGGTTCAACCTAAAGACTTATTTTTGAGACCTGAACTCCTCTTTGCCTCAAATTCTTCATTTGTAAAATTGAAAACTATTTATTTACAAGCCCAGCTGATGAAATGCATCATAAAAGTGTTTCTTACCAACACAACTGTTATTTTTAGAGATTTGAACAATAATTATGTGATAAAATCACCAAGGACCTCTTCAGTTGTTTCATTACAGATTACAAAAATATTTTCTGAAGTAAAGAATAGACACCAAATAGTCTGACATATCCAAAACATCACTTTTTAGCTATCAAAATCAGATTCAACCCAAAGGTAAGAAAGAACACACAATAATTACATTGAACTATAAGCACATTCTCAGATAGCAGTTCTCTTGCTAAGAGCTCAACAGGTTTTACCTCTGTGATCAGTAAAGAAGAAAGCAGCAAAATCTGTGGGTAGAAGACTGTTCATTAAACTTAAATGTTGAAATGAAATGAAATGAATAATTCAGTAGTCATTGCAAATGTTGAGTCACTGATAAAAGTCACTGAACTTCACGTGTTTTCCCATTTCAATCACGCTAATTAAATCCTATTAATTGACCTTAGAATCCAAATAATCCACAACAGTGGTGAAATGCTGCAGTTTAAATCACTCAGCTACGTACCTTTACCCCAGACTATGAAGAAATCGGTTGCTCTTATTAAAGACATTCTTAAGCGGTCCATTCTTAAACAAAAGGAAACGAGTCACATTCTTACACTGAGTGAAGAATGTGACTCAATGTCCTGTGTCAAGTGAGCTGCAATGTCAAGATCATCTGCTCTGCCGTAGAATATTCTTTCAACACCAGGAGCTGGATTTGTTGTATTTCAAAACTGTCATACAGTAGTTGGAGTAATGAAGTTTACATAAGGCAAAGCAAAAACAATATTATGCCAGATATTCACGAAATATTAATGAAAAGAAAATGTACTGCCGCCATTTCAGTGTGATTCCACAGAGGTAAGAACAAAATATAAGGACATTCTAGCACTGCAACATGTGCATATGCTCCTGCAGATGCTAATATTCTGAGCATAAGGTCAACATAGCCCAGCCTAAATTTTATCAAACCAGCAACAGAAGTAACAAAAGAGTTGCTAAGTTTCAGCCATCTGCTTCCATCTTTAAGACGGATAACAGTTTCTTCAGGTATACTTAATGGAAAGCAAATGTTACAGCTCTCAACTTCAGAAACCTTTAACCTGATTCACAACAATTCCACCATTAATGAAGCAATTTCAAAAATCACTTTCACGACAGTTTTGTTTCATTTTTTAATTATCTATTTAAAGGTAGAGCCACTATTTAAGGGATCCATTTGTGTCACAGTACCCTCTGGCTCTTCAGGGGCATAGGGAAGGGCCAGTGGGAAGCACAATTCTGAAGGGCATCCTTGTAAAGATGAAGGACCACCATCAGAAGTAATAATAATTCATCATAATAATCACTATAATTGTATTACCAGAAAAAAAAAAAAACAACTGTCTAACCCAATTCTATCAGTCCCATCTAAGCAGGCACAGTGAATTTTGTAAAACAGGCAGAGTGCAAAAGAACTGCAGAAGTGTTTTACAATCCTACCAGCTATTCTCTATGATCCCATGTGAGAAAAACTAACATCAAAAAGAAGTCGTTTCTAAAGAGAAGAGATGTAGAAAAAATGACCAAGGTTTCACTGCTTTTCTTTCTTTTTTTAGGGCATGTCTCAAAGCACAGTCACTAATGGGAAATCCTTACAAGAGTTTCACAAGGAGCATCTGAAAAACCATCTCACCCTGGGTAAAACCTCCGTGAGGCAACTTGTAGCCACACCGCCAGCAGGAAGCAACTTTCCAGCCTAAACAACACAATCAAAAATAGGGCATAACTAAACCCATTGTACCAATAAGCATAACTAGCCTAACTGGGATCTGACACCTTGCACAAGATGTTGGCTATTGTCCCCGTTTTGATAAAAAGGGGAAAAAAAGGAGCCACACGCGGTTTTGGGGGAGAGAGGGAGGCCCGCAGGGAGATGGCGCCTGCCCGCCCCACGGGCTGCCCCTCCTCCAGCCTCGTCCCTCAGCCCACGGTGAGACCCCGGCCCCAGAAAGGCGCTGAGAGGGGGGAGGCGGCTCCGCAGCAACGGTAGGACCCCTTCGGCAAAGGCATTCACGGCCGACAGCTCGGAAAACCTGTCGGTGA